>NW_024068248.1:0-163094 GCF_009389715.1 Phoenix dactylifera
AAAAAAAAAAAAATTTAAACACAGAAAATTCAAAACAGACAGCAGCAAGGTTTCAGATTAATATAATGGTCGTAAAAGTATCCAAATGTCAATCAGACCGTTCGGATGAACGAAACATGTGTCCTACAACAGCCGACGGAATTTGAATGCAATCAGACGGTGGATTACTCAGATATCAGAGTTTGATGCAGACTGTGCAGGGAATAAAAAAAAACAGCAATAAAGATTTTTTTTTTCAGTTTTAGTTTTACTATAATGTTCAATCTAACTGATAGGGTACTTAAATCTAAAACTATACTAATAACTAAGCCGTTCCCCGGCAACGGCGCCAAAAACTTGATGCAAAAATAAAATTGTTCTTCCAAGTGCAGGAGAATCGCACAAGTAGTAAATTCTCGGGAGTCCGAGGTCGAATCCTCAGGGAACGAACTATAGATTATTAGCGTAATTTTTAGATGTAATCTTCAGTTGAATAAATTTGTGGATTAAAATGATGCTTTGATTTTCAGAAATTAAATGCAAAGAATAATAAACAAAATTCAATGAAATAAAGATGGTAGGGATCTGGAATCCCCCTTGATGATATTGCATCCAAGGAATAAACTCTATGGTTCTTGATTAAAGATTAGTGGTAGGATAGATCTAATCATGGTATATGTTTCATGAACATATGAACTCAATTTCTAAGCATTCGTCGTACTTTCTACGTCTACGACGAATCAAATACTAAAGCAATCCATATATCAATAATCATAATCCATTTAAGAACTATCTACGAAATAACTATGCATGAATCAAGAACATATCAATAAATATAAACCATTGAAAGCAAAAGTTTAGAGTTTACTTCAAAAGCAATACATCAAAGGTTCCTCCATCTCCCTCCCTAAGAAATCAGCCCTCCATTAACATAAAAGAAAACTCCTTTTTTTTTTTCTTTTCTTTTTTTTTTCGGAAACAGGGGCTCCCCTGTTTCCCTAACAGGGGCTCCCCTGTTTCCCTCTCTTCTTTTCTCTAATGACAGGGGGAGCTCTCCTCTTCACAGCCGAGAGGGCCCTCCTTATATAGATCCCCCCGAGCCCTAATGATAACGCTGGATTCCCTGATCGCACGTGGAGAGGAGAGGGCACGGACGGCTGGGATTTTGCTGGGACTCGGATGGACGCGGAAGCGAAAGACGCGGACGGGTGAAGCTTGAAACCATCACAGACGGCTAGGACGCGTGGAGCGCAGATGGATCGGAAGCTTGGGCTCTCTCGATCGCCAACGGATGCTTGGATGCAGGATCTTCGGTCGCTGTGGAGCTTGGGATGCGAACGGATGAACTCGGACGCGAAAGAAGCGGACGGAAGCTGAGATTGGGAATGGATGCTGGCCCGCGGACGCCGTGGAAGATCTGGGGATGCTGGAAGGCTTCACAGATCCGATTCGGAAGCATGGGATGCGGAGGATTGATGCTAGGATTCGGATGATGTTCGCGGGATGATGAGCTACACTCGGACGAACGTGGCATGCTGGGATGAAGTCGGGAATCAGGGAGATCTGATCGTGAATTTCGCGGGCTGGGAGGTTGATCATGAACAGTTGATCGCAGCTGGTAACATGCGGATGAAGCGGGATCTTTGCTGGCTCTTGGCTGAACACGTGGACGCTGGGAGCTGATCACATGGACATGGGATGAGGAGTCGCACGCTGGGAGAAGCTTCATGGGCAAATCGCTGAGAAGAGGTGGACGGCTGAGAGCTGATCACACACGCTGGGGCGCGGTGGAATCGCCACGGACGGCCGGATGTTGGACTCGGGACGCTGAATGCTTCGTGGACGCACGAGAGAAACACTTGATCGCAGGTTCCAAGAGCTGGGAGAAAGGCTGATCGCGGCATGATTTGATCACGGATCCTGAGACGCGGACGGGTCTTGAGAGGGCTGATGTGGCTCACGGACACGACAAGGATGCTGAAGTGCTTATGAACGGCTGAATCTGGGCTCTGTTCTGCAGCTGGGAAGAGATGAATTTATATAATGATAAAAATTATAATAAGTGCTAAGGGTAAAATATTTAAACATGTAAATGTTAACACCTATTATTTTCATTATTTTGCTAGCATTAGGCTAAGTTAATTGGTACTTAGATCGCACTTTTGTGCTCTCATCAAGAACTTCGACTTTTCTGCGAAGGTAATAGCTAGTTCTCTTACTGCTGAAATGAGATTACTGCTCAGTATAATAAATAGAATCTTATTTCCAAAGACCGGGAGATTCGATCTCATCACAGAGCGAGATCTAGCAGTGATGGAGTGTATGATTCAGGGGATTCCCCTAAATCTTCCGGCCATGATACTGAGACAGATGAGGAAGGTGATGTGCAACTCCAGGGTATCACTACCTTATGGTATGATACTCACCTTGATTTTTCGACAGCACGGTTTAGCTCTCGAGGAGGAGGCATCCAAGAGTCTGCATCATACTGACACATACACTGCACGGACACTTATACGCATGGGATATGAGAAAGTGAACGGGCAGTGGATTCACACTGGAGCAGGCATTCAGGGTGAGGCACCAGAGGGAGATGCACCAGAGGATGAGGATGAGGAGCATATGGATCATCCTACTGCACCTTCAGAGGCTGGACCATCATCATCCGTTCCTCCGAGAGATACGGATGAGTTCTGGAGCAGGATGACTGAGCTCATGTCAGCTCAGGCGAGGACTATCACTGACGGGCTGACGAGCCGATTGGACGCCCGATTGGACGTCATGTCTGCTGAGATCAGTAATCTGAGGCAGCAGATAGGAGCACTCCGGAGAGAGAGAGAGACCCATGGACCATCTGTGCCACAGGCTGCTGAGTCAGAGATTTCGGCACAGAGTCATCCAGCTCGTCGTGCTCCACGCCAGACACAGTCTCACCAGGCTCGACTTCCCCTCGCCACGTACACTAGGAGGATGAGGACTAGATCCCAGCCGTTAGAGTCTCCCTAGGCTGATCTTAGCATCTATGTTTAGAGCCTAGGCTAGATATCTAGTTCTCATATGTATTTTGCTTTTATCATGTATCTTTAAACCTTGATTCAGGAACATTGTATCTGTTTTTGTTTTTGGCATGAATGTATGAAAATGTTCCCATTTTGATCAATGAAGTTTGAAGTTTGGTATTTATTGCTTCTTTCCCATGTATCTTTTGTTGATAACAAAAAGGGGGAGAAGTAAAGAAAGAGTATTTATTTTAGGAGAAGTAAAGATCTTAGGGGAGAAGTAAAGATATTGTTTAGAGTAAATAAAGTAACAAAAAGGGGAGAACTAAAGATATCTTTAAAGTAAGTAAAGAAAGAATAATAAGAGCAAAAGTAAAGAAAGTTAAAGAAAGGAGAAATAAAGAAAAAGAAATAAGAAGTTATGCAAAGAAAGAGAAATAAGAACTTATGCAAGAAAAGAGAAATAATTGGGCAAACAAATTGAAAATCTTATAAGAAAGCTTATACATCTAAGGGGGAGCAATTTGTAACAATGAAAATCATCAAATCAAAAATTTCTATCAAATTTCAGAATTTGGCACATATAATTTCAGAATTTGGCACGCACCTCTCGCACCCCGATACATAACCTGAAACTCATATTTTATCTCAAATTTTTGAAGTTTCATCGTTAATGAATTATAAATGAAAGGGGGAGCAATTCAAAAAGTCAAATTGGCAACATTTAAATGAAATAGGGGGAGATTTCACTCTTATATATGAAAAGCTAAAATTCAGCAAGTTAAGCCCTTTCAAAAACTGATCTTAAAGACAAGTATCAATAGGCTCATACTCTTTATTTTGTAATCATCAAAAAGGGGGAGATTGAGGATGATAGTGTTATTTTGATGATTAATAAGCAATTATCTAGAGTATGTTATAAGTTAAATTGATACTTCATTTATAAGACTATTATTCTCAGGATATTTGTATAAAGTGATATAGATACATTTCATTGTTTATTTGAATGAATCTAACCTTGAGATGCAGCAAAGTGTGGATTGAGTCGACCCAAAGGATGATTGGGTCGACCCCGGCACATCAAGAAATCATTTGGCACACTTCTGCAAAAATAGCACAGATGAACAGTGAGTTGGGTCGACCCAAGGAAAGCATGAGTCGACCCAAACATCAAGATCCTCAAAACAAGACAGAACAATGGTTCTCTGTTTTCACTGAGAGGGTCGACCCAAGAAGTAGTTGAGTCGACCCAAGCTTGAGTCGACCCAAACCCTGAAAGGGTCGACCCAAAGGCAAGACAGAAAAGAAGAGAGAAAATGGTTCTCTGGAATTACTGAGAGGGTCGACCCAAGAAGAAGTTGAGTTGACCCAAGTGAACTTTGAGTCGACCCAAAGAATGGTTGGGTCGACCCAAGGGAAGGAAGGCTGAATTTCAAGTTTCTGTATTTTCTGAGAGAGTCGACCCAAGGATTGTTTGAGTCGACCCAAGTGAAAGTTGGGTCGACCCAAGGACAGGTTGAGCCGACCCAAGCACGGGTTGAAGCATAACGGCTAGTTCTGCAGATGTACTTTTTGTCCTTCCCAAAGTCAGTAACGGCTAGTTTTTGAATTCTAACCATTGGGGCTTGTCCAATGGATGTAGGAGACTATTTAAAGTGGCACTATTCATCAGATAGAACAACTTTTGAAAGGAATATCAAAGAGTACACAAGAAAATAAAAGTGCCCTAATCTTCTTCATCCAAGTGCTTCATTCAAGAATCAAAGAAAGGGGTTGAGCAGATTCAAAGAGTCATCAAGAGCTCCATCCTCCCTTGTAGAGTGAAGCATCCTTGACAAAGAAGAGAGAAGCCACTTCAAAGCGATAAATATTTTTTATACTCTTCTTTGTAGTTTATATTGTTTCATTTGCTCATTTAGGAGTTTAAATCTTCTTTCTTTATTTGTTAAACAACTTGTAAAGGTTGGTTGGTGAGCCCGGAAAACCAACGGAGTAGGTTGATTGGTGAACCCGGAAAACCAATTGTAAAGGTTCGTTGGTGAGCCCGTAAAACCAACAAAGGTTTTTGGTGAACCCGGAAAACCAAAGTGTAAAGGTTCGTTGGTGAGCCCGTAAAACCAACAAAGGTTTTTGGATTGTGAGCCCGTAAAACCAACAAAGGTTTTTGGTGAACCCGGAAAACCAAAGTGTAAAGGTTCGTTGGTGAGCCCGTAAAACCAACAAAGGTTTTTGGATTGTGAGCCCGGAAAACAATCCAACTGTAATCCGCGAGATTATAGTGAATTCCTAAGGGGTCGCTTGGGGAGTGGACGTAGGTGCTAAGGAGAGCACCGAACCACTATACTTTGTGTTGTTTGTGTTGTGATTTGCTTTAGCTTACTAACCATCCATTTGACTTGAGTAAGATAGTTTAAATTTAAAAGAAACCAATTCACCCCCCCCTCTTGGCTTGTCACCTTGGGCAACAGGGTGGATCAGGCCTAAGTGATTCGATCCACGAATCATAAGGCACGGGCTCGATCGAGGCCAAGGCTAATCAATATGGTTTATCAATCAAGGTTTCAAAAACATTTAACAGGCTAGGGTGATGGTCCAGTTGGCAGCTCGAGCACCAAGACGGATCAAGCCCCTTTACATGGGTCAACTCGAGTTCGTAGATCAGGTCGATAGGACCCGATACTGAGTTTCTTAGACATTCTAGAGAGAGAAAGTGGAGAGAAGAGAGAGAGAGAAAACGGTTGGTCGGGTGACAATGTTCAGCGGTTCCAAGTGGGTCAGGCCTAAGTGATTCGATCAACAAATCATAAAAAATGAACTCGATCGAGGCCAAGGTCAATCAATATGGTTTATCAATGAAGATTTCAAGGACATTCAATAGGGCTTGGATGATCGGTCCACTAGATAGCCCAAGCACCAGAATGGATCAGGGCCCTTTACAAAGGGTCAACTTGGGTTCGTAGATCAGGTCGACATGTGCCGATACTGGGTTTCTTGGACATTCTAGAGAGAGAAAATAGAGAGACAAAGTAAGAGAGAAGAGAGAGAAATCAAGAGAGAGAGTAGAGAGAAAATATGAGAGAGAAAGAGAGGGATGGTTCTCTCTCTCCTCCTCCTCCTCTTCTTCTTCTTTCTCTCTTTCTTTCTTTCTTTCTTTCTCGGTAAATAGGGGAGAAAGGGAAGGTGGGGAGGTTAAATAGGCGAGGTCTCCACGTCTTAGATGAACTTGGTTGTCCTGGGAGTTCTCGATTCTTGCCGGATACAGAGGAGAAAGGAGTTGAGTCTTCTTCTTCTGTTGCTTCATGCCAGAGCGCCCAATGGGACCTTGGGCCTAGCCTCTTCAGGCTGGCCCATTGGCCCCGGTCAATGGACCGAGCCCTCGCACACTCTCCCTTACTTCAGCATTGATTGTTCTTCACAAGACTCTCCACTCCTTTTCTATGGGGCTTACTCTATGTTTAGCTAAATGCTCTTTGGGCCATAAGGATCTTTCCTCTAGACTATCTCCCCTTCTGCTGCAGCCTTATCTTTTGCTCTATCATCCTTCTCCACATCCTTTGTAATTAGTAGTACATTCTCTATAAATAAATAGAGGGAAGTTTCTCACTTCCTCCAATTTCCATCCAAAAAAAAAATCTTCATAACTTTTTACATTCAATTTGTATTTTAAAAATGTAATGGCTGTCCATCGAAATTCTACTAGGACTCTTGAACACACTGCTGTAGCATGTGGAATCCTCAATTCCACAAGATGCTTGTTTATCTCTAAGTATAGCTTAGTGCCAAAATTATTTAGTAAACTCCACACAAACGCAGTTGGCAGCAGGATAGTGGAGCATTAACCATTGTCCTAAATTTTTTGTATCTCATAGTGGTGCTATACCACACAGATCCTATGTGAATCAGAGGCAAGACAGAATTAATTAAGAAGAAAGCATGTTTGGCTTGCACCATGCGATCCATGTAATTTTCTTCCGAACACCCGAATCTTGCAATCACTACTCCTGAAATTGGAGGCGACACTCAGAAATGTGCAATATTTACCAAGCCACAATGGTGATTTAAGTTTTTTCATGCCTACTTATGGGTCATCCAATAAAAGCATAGATCAGATCTGACTTGTGATATATATTATGTAGTCCTTGTCTATTGCCTTTCCTTTCATGCTAGCAATGGTGGTTCATTATACATTAGATGCATAGTAGGAAAAAAGTCTCTACTAACTGAGATCAAGCATGGTGCGCTTGGCTCAAGTTCAGCTCATTTTGTAAAAGCTCGAACACATCTTATTTTTGTAAACAACTCATTTAAGAGATCCTGTAAGAACTTAATATCTTTCAAAATTATCATTTTTCATTTCAAGATGATTATACAGACTATACCTTAATTCAAGAGTTCAAATTATTTAAGTTATAATATATAATAATTAATTTATATATATGATAAATAAAAATATTAAATATATATTATATGTAAATTATTTATATATTTATATTGTGAGATTAATGAAGATAACTCGAGCAAGCGAAGTCTAGTCGTAGCTTGGCCCACTTGCTAATTGGTCAAGCCGGACTTGATTTGAATTCTGAGCCCAAGAGTTGGATAAGAACAACTCGCTCCGATCCTATAGGACCAAGTGTATTTCTCTTTCTACTACGTAGGACTTGTACAAACTTACGGTGCATATGATAGAGAGATTAACACCAAGGGCTGCAGCTAAAGCTCCCTAATAAACAAACAAGAGTAATTAATTTCTCCTCGTGCTTGCATGGTAAATTAATAGATAGCCAAAGACATTAATAAACTCCGAAACAAGTGCAACCCTTCGTAGAAGTTGCAAGACTTCTCCTATCAGCTACTTCTTTCACGATGAGTTTGAAGCAATTGAATTGCTATCACTGATCGCAAAGATCCAATCCTAAGATAAGATTTTCTTCTTTGATTTTCTTTTTTCTTTAAAGCAAAACAGTCGAGAAACAGCTTTTCATTTGAACAGATCCACATTAAGATAGTTTACGTCACCACAAAAAGTACCTCGATTTATCAATACAAAGCATAGCTAGTCATAGACACACTCCGAGGGGGAATAACGGTACTCTTGCTTGAGGTCACGGACAGTGACACTGGGATAGCTGGATTGGCTTGTTTGATGCTTCTTAAATGATGGATGGCCTTGCACGTCAAAGGATTGGTTCGGTAGACTAAGTCTGGTCAAGAAGAAGATAAGGAGAGCCTAATTAGTTATGATATTTAAGAAAATATTATTCTAATATTTTGCTTCTTATGCTTGTAAAGCCTTTGCTGGATCAAGCTACTGGCAGATTTAACTTCTAATCACATGCATTCTCTCAAAGAAAGGGGGCATGACTTCCGAGAAAACTGGAATTTAAACGAGCAGTTGTGATCGAGGAACATATTTTTTTTGATAAATTCCAAGGGAATGATGTTTTGAAAGAAATTTGATAAATTACCGCTTGCAATTTATCAAAAAAAAAGAAAAGAAACATAGCAAAATTCTATTTTTCATGATAAATAGCAAAGGAAAATGCAACCTAGGTGGCTTGATGGTATTGTAATGGTAGTTGCATCTTACCCACCAACTAGTGTAGAGTTAACTCCTTGATACAATGGAACCTTCTCCATGCTTTTGCAATCCACCAATGAAAATCAACAATAGCATGGTTTAAGTGCCAATACACATAGATATGTGTCCTGCAGATATGTAAGTTCAAGATATTTGTAGAGTATACCAAAGACATCAATAGCATCCAAGGCATGAGCAAGCATATGCATTTTCCCTTCTATCTCATGGTATGCTTGCTTCTTAAGGTGCAGTTGCTGGCCATCCTAAAAGAGTATTTTACTGCGAAGCATGTATACCGTGAAGCCAATGGGGCTACGGATTGAGTGGCTGCTTATGTAGCCTGTCACTCCGGCGGCATCCTGTGGGTTGGAGATGGAGAGTTGCCCTTCGTACTCCGAGGTATCCTATTTTTTGACTTTATTGGGTGTATCCGTACTCGTCAGGTATGATCCATCCGTCCTAGCAAAAAAAAAAAAAGAAGAGTATTTTACTCCTCAAAAACTACAATCCACTTTCTACCATGTTGTGTTCGAAACTGGGGAGATTGACTGCCGCACAACTGAAAAACATGTTTGTAAAAATAAATAAAAAGAACAAGAAGAAGCAATATTAACAACTACCAGAACTATGACAATAATAATTCTGACAAGTGTACCAACCGTCCAAGTCAGTAAAAATCTCTTGTTTTGGTACAGCAGATCCGAGTTTGTTCCTGCCCTCATTTTGATATTCAGCTTGGTTTCCATCCGTCCAAGTTCTCAAAAAAGTTGTAATAGTGATGACAGTAACAATAAAACAAGTGGTAAAGAAGAATGCAATCTGTGACAAGATCATAACTGTAACACGTCTTACTAGTGAATCATCTAGGGATCAAAATTAGATGCATGGAGTGAACCCATACAAATAGGCCGCATTGCTTGCGAGCCCATAACCTAGCTTTAAAAGATTCTCTGTTGAAGAGGCCTATTGTTTCCTCTTGTTAGGATGGTCAACTAATAATATACGCTGCGGAGTGAACTTATTGGCGTTAGTTTGTTGGCAGAATCCCAAGCAAACCGCCCTCTGGTCTTCTATTAACCATAAAATCAAAAGCCATATCGATCTCTCTTTCTCCACCTTCTTCCAAACCGTTTAAACCCGTTTTTATATTTTTCTCTCTTATATCTTCTCTTTTCACGAACGCGAATCTTTTCTCTCTTATTTGCTTCTGCTTTCAAGAGCACCATGGAGGAAACAGACCGAAAAGGAAAGAATGGCGATAACTCGAAAGCATTCGAAGACGGCGATCCTCTTGCCCTCTGCCTCTCTCCTCCGTCCTGCCGCCCTAATCCTCCAACCCCACCCCCTCCCCTTCCCCCCCTTCCCCCGGGCCATCACAGCACTCCTTCCCTCCCCCTCCTCCCCCGCCGCCACCTCTTCTTCTCCCCGACTTCATCTCCGTCCCCTCCTCCGCCGCCTCCGCCGTCGCCGTAGCAGCCGACCCCCCTGCCCGCCCCCTCCGCGCCCGCCGCAAACACTCCCAGGGCCCCCGCGGCGCCCACAAGTCCGACACCGTCCCACCTCCCTTTTCTTGGGCAACCACTCGCCGCGCCACCGTCCACTCCCTCAACCATCTTCTCTCTCGGAACATCAAGAACATCTACGGCGACGCACAGTGCAAGCGCTGCGAGGCCTCCCAGGTCATCTCCTACGATCTTGTATCCAAGTTCAACGAGGTGGCGGCGTTCATCCGGGCGCGGAAGCATTGGATGCATGACCGCGCGCCGGCTGAGTGGATGACCCCGGCGTTCCCGGATTGCCGGTCCTGCGGGCAGCCCAACTGCATGCGCCCAGTGGTGGCGGCCAAGAAACGATCTATCAACTGGCTGTTCATGCTGTTAGGCCAAACCCTAGGATGTTGCACCCTGGATCAACTCAAGTACTTTTGCAAGCACACCAAGAACCACCGCACCGGGGCCAAGGACCGCATCCTCTACCTCACCTACCTTGGACTCTGCAAGCAGCTCGATCCTGCTGGACCCTTTGATCGGTGATCGGTCTCTCCAATCCACCAATGGATGATCATTGGCTGCTGTTTTTCGTGTTCTTTTCTTTTCTTCTTTTGGCATACCTAAAGCCAGAACAATTATTCAGGGTTAGATTTTGCTTGCCGATAGAGTTGAAACACAAAATCTCTTCTTGGTGGTGGCGTTGATATGATGCTAATGCTCTTCTCTTCTTTGTGCAGTAAGTGGTATATACGTAGGATTAGAGAACAAAGGGAGAGCAGAACGTGACATGTTGCACCTCGTTGTATCTTCTGCTTCCTTTCTTTCTTATGGAGTTACTTATGAAACTATACTACTACTATTAATTACTTCTTATTAAGAGTATAGGTGATAGGCGTCGCTTCTAGTGCCGTTACCATCAGTGGAAATGAAGCTTCTTTGAATGTGATACGTGAGATCTTGGTTAGTTGAGATGCAAGAAAAATAATCATTTTTGAATCGTTCATACTTTTTCAAATATGATATCTCTCTTGATATATTAGTAGAGACTTATAGATGCGACTTTCAAACATTTGCAATGCAAGAATTATACATCTATTCATGTTTTCGACATTATTTTTCATATTTTCATTAAGCATATATACATTTTCAAGACTGACTAGAATGAAAGCATATGCTCGACAGAAATTATAATAACAAATTTGCTTTGAGGAATAATTAGATCTCCTGCATGGTTTCAAATGCTTGGTTCATGATGAAATTCCAACGTACAACCTTGGAAGGACTGACTCTGGTTACTTCTATGCTTTAAATCATCTCTTTTTGTATATATAATCATCAAGTTATTTCAACACTGGATCCTGATACAAATATTTTTTTGGCGTAATATGGTACAATATAAGATTTTCTCCTAACACAAATAAAGGAACTGTGACATATGCAGATACAAAATATCTACATATGTGCAGATATAACAGGTTAAAAATGGATCAACAATTGTTTTATTTAAATGGAAAGTCTGTGTGTTTTGCGTACACGAGTCCATATTAATTCCTTGTAAATTTTTGTTGGGTTTTCTTTCTTCCTTTTGAATCTTGAATGCATTTTTCTTATTATTTCTTAGAAGTATTGTGCGTCATAGTTTATATAAGACAATTTAAGTGCTCTATAAGACCAATTATTTACTCGTCCCTTACACTTCTATTCACCATAGAATATGTCCTATGAGATTAAAAATACTAAATATCACATAAATGTCTTGCATTGTTTTGTAAAAGTATATAATAGAAACATATACAAGTTACATAGTAATGATATATTTGAGTACATAGCACTGGTTGATTAAATCCATCATTCCAACTTATATGAAAATCATTAAAAAAAATGAAGTTTTTGATATATAACTTGCATATTAAGGTAAATCATGATTCTCATGACTCATAGGATATATATGACAACCAATTCAATCATTTAGGGCATGTTTCAGCTATCCATTGTTGGATTAGGATGCCCATTTGTGCATAATAGCCCATGTCAATCTAATAGCCCCTCCAGCCCGAATCCTATGGAAGAAAAAAAAAAGATGATGTTCATGTTCTTCTTTCTAGCATGGGGCTTGATATTGTCCTGATAGTTATAATCTGGGACTTTGGACGGGTCAATAGTCCCAATTCTTGTAGGATATTCCTCGAGGAATGGCCAAATAGACCTTTAGAGTTGATTTAATGAAACAATATAAAATTGAGAAATTTCTAAATTACAATGATTTACGTATCATGTTTTATGAAGTTAATAAACACTCAAACACATAATTTGATCATATTACTTTTGACTATTTTCTGTCCAACTTTTTTGAATGAGTGATGGTTAATAACTAACTCCTACATGGGAACTAATATGCATAAATATAATTACTTTAAAGAAAGAGATTTCCTATTGCTCACATAAGAAAGAGCCAAAATCATTCTGTTCTTCATGGTTAACAAGACTTTCCATGCATGCATGTACAGCAAAGACTACCCTCCAGCTCTCTTTCCATGCATGACTAAGAATCTTTCTTTGGATTTCTTTTACAATTTTTCAAGATGATTTTAGCAACTAATTCTAAGGATTTCATTGTTTCCAGGATTTAGTTTTTTTTTTTTCATTTGGGAAAAATGGAGAAGAATAGATCATCCGTGTTTTTTTGGTGAATTTCTCAGATTATAGGGGGCTGGGGAAGATCAGTAATTGTTTCATTGGTTTTTTAGCTAATTAGATTCCTTCCTTTTGAGTGTGTGTGTTTTTTAAGCCGGTTTGGGGGATCTATGGTAGAATAGTGTGAACTTTTATGGCAAATTGAACGTCCGATTCGAGAAATTAAATCTCACCGTGAGAAAATTTTTAGGTTTGTGGCAATAATGGAAGTCATTTGATTGCTGAATTTTGTAACGTTACATGTTGATGGATAGAGCAACAACTTTAGCTAGAATTAGCTTTAGAACCTGGGAGCAAAAATAGATGAAATTTAGTGCTGCTGTTTTTCGTGTTCTTTTCTTTTCTTCTTTTGGCATAGCTAAAGCCAGAACAATTATTCAGGGTTAGATTTTACTTGTCGATAGAGTTGAAACACAAAATCTTGAATGCAACTACTTGGATATCTGAATTGGAACATCCATTAAAATCTAAGCATTGGCTGCTGCAAACAGCATGCTGGGGTAATCCAAAATCTGAAGATCCGCCATTCGTTTTTTGCATTCATGAGATGAACTATTTTCTGCCTAATATTAGAGAGAGAAAGAAAGCCGAAAAGGAGTTCACTTTTCCAAGTTTTATTATAACTTTAATCATCAAATCCATTCAATGACATTTACTCGAAACTTGGAACGAAACAGCAAAAGAACCACCTCAGTCTGTTTGCCTCAAAGTTTTGGAGTTATCCATCCTCTTCCCTAAAGGACCATCAGTGCCTGGAAATTGAAATATCCATTTCAATTGAAAGGCCTGCAGAAAGAGGATTGCAACTTTTACAGGGAAATGAAATAAAAAAAAGTAGGTACTTGCCCGTAAAACCCTGGAGCTTCTTGTTAAAATCCACTTTGGTTCAGAAAATCTATTATTTCTTGCCTGCAGAAAGGAAACGAGTGGATAACGAACAAACCAGGAATATGCGACCAGGATAATAACTACAATAATCCATTTGGCAGGGAACAGATACATATATAATGGCATGCTCCGACAAGTTTTATATTATGAATATGAATGACGAAGCAAAGTATGGGAACCTGGAGAGAGGATGATTGTCACAGCCCAGGAAAATTCTACCCCGAAACTTATTTTGCATGACGGTAATCAAGAGGGAAGCATCCTCCTGTTAAAAAAAGATCCCTACACTTGGTCTTGGGGACAGAGACAGCGAATATATGAATGTTAGATTTGATTTCAAAGTTCAAAACAATCAAGAAAAGAATTTAAAACAATCAGGCACGAATCAATCCTATAATCCCAATCCTGAAATATGAAACATGCTTAAACTGTTTATATTTTAAATTAAGAAAACTTACTGTCATAACGTAACAGGAAATTACAGAAAAAATCTGAAAAGAACCATGCAAGAAAACAACTTCTTTATGCATTGATTTTTGCTCTACTTTGGGGAAAATGTGCCAGTCTGTCCCTATTTAATCTATAGCAATATTGTACAAATGACTAAAAAATAAAAAGCATAAATAACCAGCATTATTTTAGATTCCATATCATAATCATCAGAACAATACCATAATTTGCAGAACCACTGTAACAAAGAAGGTTGTGACCTCACAGTAAATAAGATTTAGTATATGATATCTGGAAGTATCATAAAACAAATAAAACAACATAAACATTAGAAATAACCAGCACTGTTTCAGATATTACATCATAACCAACAACAAAACATTGATTTATAAAACTACTGATACCAAGAAGGCTGTAACCTCGTAATGAATAAGATTTAGTATATGATCTGGATGGGCATTAACAGATCCTTTCTTTAACCAATAAACATGGGCACCTCTATCTGCTTTGTGTCATCGGCTAAGAAAATAATGTCAAATGGTTGTTGCTTTCGTGATTTCTTGTTCGCACACATGCATGCCTGCCTCATAATATAGCCAATAACCAAGGTTCGCAATACCAGTTTCAAAATCCTTACCGGTACCATATTTGCATAGTGTCAGTACAGGTTGGCTCAGTGTGCTGCACTTAGTACACCCCCCATACCAAGTATCGGCTTGGCACCAATATGGCATGGGGCAATATGCACCCATATGACGAACCTTAGCCGATAGTATTATGTAAGGATATATATAAAGCCCTGCTAGCCTTGGAATGCATCCCCCAGCTTCCAGAGTTGCATTTTCTGCTTTTAGAAGTACATCTGTCCGAGGATTTGTACCAATCGGCGCAATTGGACTATCCTACATGAAAGTGAATAAGAGAGAATAAGAAATTTGTGACATTCCACAAATGAATGCTAGAAAACTGCAGAAGAAAGGCATATAACTCAAGGCGATACGTGGATATGAAAGTTTTAAGTGCAAGATTGGAACTACTCATCATCACTTAAGAAAAGAAACGATCTCTAGTTTTAAAGGAGATACATTTATTTGTCAAAAAATAAAAAGAAAATCCATTAACCAAACACGAAGGTTGGATCAAAGTTTTTCAAATAGTAAATGAAAATTATGTTTCATTGGATCTCAAAAACATATAGAGCCTTACTTTTGTAGAAATCAATTTACATCCTAATACACTGTTATACTCCTGCTTCAAACAATGAACTCAAAAGTCAATGAAACTTCAACTTCCAAGTTTACCACCAAAAAAAAAAAAAAAAACAATAGACCAACCTAGATCTAGTAGCACTTGACCAGGCCATATTGAAAAAATAATTACTATCAATTAAGTTTACTATCATGAGTTCACTCAATTATTGCAGTTTAGCCAACACTACAGGAGAGAAGATTGAAGCATCAAATTATTAAAGAAATGTCATTTGTATTACAATGAAAGTGAAACAAATATGTTAACATCAGAGCAATGTGTTTATATGAGATGTTACACCTCATTGCAAAAACCATTATCACTGCAATCATATGCAGCTACTTGATGTGAACAGGAAAGAACCTTCATGATGCCGGACAGCAAGGAAGAGGGAGAAGGAAAAAGAAAAGAAAGGGGAGGAAGGGAACTAGGCTTCACACCTAGCTCTTGCTCTTGGCTTCACACCAGGGCTAAAAGAAAGAGAACCAATTTTTCATTCATAGTATACCACCTACAAACATATGGTCCAACATATATATATAGGACCCAAAATGCAAAAAGACCCTTACAAAGAAGCTAATCTCACAAAGACCCTCAAAGATAAAAAAATACCTAAATAAGCCCAAAGGCTATCAAAATTAAACAAAAATTACTCTAACCATAACGAAATTGGCTGAACCATTCTCCTGCGGCGACTGTAGACCCGAGTGATGGGTGATCTGGTATTGGTATCCGCACCACTTCACCACTCCAGTTTGATCTGCCAATCTGCATATTTCTTAAAACCCAAACATGTCATATACGTCCAAGATCTGCATTTCTATCAAATATAGGACAATAAAGTGCATAAACATACCATAGACACAGTAGATATAAAATTGTCAAAAAAAAAGTTGCTCGTACAAGAAGATTGGCATGTATTATCCATCAGTAAATGTGAATCTTATGAAGGCACAATAACATGTTCATCAGTTCTCCACAGACTACTATGTCTGCCTGATTCTTTTACATCTAGAATTACCCTAATATAACAATTTAGCAACATTTACAGTTACCCAAGACTCACATTTCGAAAATCCATACATAATCAGTGGAGTCTGTCACTAAAAGACAGGTTGAAATTTCCTTTTCCAGGTTAGTATGTAAGACATCACCTTTAGCCAACATGTCTTCCATCTTGCTTCTTTTTGGTTAAGAGAAATTTGTTATACGGGTAATTAAATGTTGAAGCAAGTAGTACCTCATTGGTTGGGATGCAAAGTGCTAGGCAAACAAAAGAGGCATCACGGCTGCACCCTCACAAAGTAAAGAAGTAGAACCACCAATTGAGTAATGAGGGTTCATTCTTCTACGTGCCTATATGCCAAGTCAGGCCTAATGATCTCTACTGACATTGCCTACAAGCCTATGCATAGCCTGCATTCTTCCTTAGTTGCGGCCATAAAGACTTAAGGATTAACTCCAACCTATATTAAATGGACATGGCTTCATGTGTCAGGTGTGAATGTGTGTCTAAGCGTTATATCCTTTCAATATCTAAAAAATCCCTTCTTGGAGAAATGTTTGAGCATCACATCAATGTTCATGTTTTAAGTATCAGGAGCAATTACTTGGGCTATGTCAAAAGATCCAGGTAACACATACTCCTCAGCTTCCGCATTAGCTTAGGCAGGTTCATGCTCCGATATTTGCATGTAGACTTTGAAAGCCAACGATCAGACCAGTGATCTGAGACCTTCGTTATGGACCTTTCATAAGGACATCTTGATGAAGGTCTGATGTCAAAATAATTGGCTGCTAATTTACCCAGTAATGTTCTAGAAGCATATATCTTCCTGGCTTCATATATCTAGGAAAAATACATCATATAAAAAACAGCTGCGAGGAAAAGATTACGAGGGACAAGAGGAACAATATATCAGGTTAAGCTTGTGGCCTAAGACAAAAAGGTTTGTAGCAGAACTGTTGAAAACATGATGTGAAACTATTCTTTTACTGTTAAATATGTTACAGAACGGCCAAATCATATCCTAACCTCCACTAGTCAGACTTTATAACAGAACAACATGATATGAAACTATTCCTTTACTGCTAGATATGTGTTACTAGCAGAAATATCATCTCCTATACTTGTAATACTCAATCTTTACCTGACATCGCCAGGGTAATCTGCAGTTCAAGATGGAGAAGCATAGAATATAACATATGGAAATTGTAGTTCCTCCCAGAGAAGGAATAATCCCAACTTCTATCAATTCATCATGGTGATCTGTAGTCATTGTCTGTCCAAAAATTTGGCAACCTGAATTTTCCTGTTGACAGATTATAGGAAGAATATTTTATCACTTCAAAAAAAAAAAATGTAATATAATTTTAATACTTATGAACTTATTGATTTATTTTATGTAAAAAATCACTTTGATAAGTATATGAAACTTTTGCATTCTCAAAAATAAAAGAAAAAGGGTAAGTTTAGATGTCCAAAATTAAAATGCAATGGAGAATGTTGGGTGCACGAATCACTTGTCATGCTTGAAAGGGTGTATCCTGTCACCATTAGAATCTAGTATAAAAGAACAGAAAAAAAAATGTCGCCTCTAGACCAATCTGGTTCTCTGTTCCATGTTTAAGAAAAAGAATAAAGAAAAAAAAAAGAATTATTTAATTTTAAGAATGAACTTTAATAGCATGTAATATCAATACCCGATGCTCTCAATCTTAGTAGAATTTTAAATATAGATGTTGATAATCAAATATCCATCCGAGTTCCTTCTACCTGTTAGCTAATTCAAATATTGTTAGAAAATGAAGCATAACATTTCGGCTTAGGGGAATTGATACACAATTGTTGGCTTTACAAGATAGTTTACGTCACCATATAAACTACCACGATTTATCAATACAAAGCACAGCTAGTCATAGACACGCTTCGAGAGGGCACGGCGCTAGTTTGTTCGCAGAATCCCAAGCAAACCGCCCTCTGGTCTTCTATTAAACATAAAATCAAAAGCCATATCTATGCCTCCTCCTTTAGTTGGTTAGTTTCTGAATTTAAGATATCCTTTCAGATTTCGAACTTTAAAATAAATATCCCCTCCCTTACTGAGTCTCTCCTACAGCACTAGTTTATTTGAACTTCAAAATAGATTTCCTCCCTTATCTCTTTCCTCCTCGTCTCTATCCCTTCCTTTTTTTTCTGTTATCTCATACTTTATTTGGACTCTCTCTCCAACTTATTCCAAACCTCTTAAACTCTATCCCTCGAGAGTCCTTTTTTCTTTATATCTCTCTTATTTCCTGACTCCTTTTTCAACAATACCAATCGTTCCGTCTCTCCCTTTCTCCACCTTCTTCCAAACCCTTTAAAGTTTAAACCCTAACGTTGAACGCCAATCTTTTTTCTCTCTTATTTGCTTATCCATCAGTAAATGTGAATCTTATGAAGGCACAATAACATGTTCATCAGTTCTCCACAGACTACTATGTCTGCCTAATTCTTTTACATCTAGAATTACCCTAATCTAACAATTTAGCAACATTTACAGTTACCCAAGACTAATATTTCGAAAATCCATACATAATCAGTGGAGTTTGTCACTAAAAGACAGGTTGAAATTTCCTTTTGCAGGTTAGTATGTAAGACATCACCCTTAGCCAACATGTCTTCCATCTTGCTTCTTTTTAATTAAGTGAAATTTGTTATACGGGTAATTAAATGTTGAAGCAAATAGTGCCTCATTGGTTGGGATGCAAAGTGCTAGGCAAACAAAAGAGGCATCATGGCTGCACCCTCCCAAACTAAAGAAGTAGAACCACCAATTGAGTAACGAGGGTTCATTTTTTTACGTACCTATATGCCAGGTCAGGCCTAATGATCTCTACTGACATTGCCTACAAGCCTATGCATAGCCTGCATTCGTCCTTAATTCCGACCATCAGGACTTAAGGATTAACTCCAACCTATATTAAATGGACATGGGTTCATGTGTCAGGTGTGAATGTGTATGTTAGCGTTATATCCTTTCAATATCTAAAAAATTCCTTCTTGGAGAAATGTTTGAGCGCCACATCAATGTTCATGTTTTAAGTATCACGAGCAATTACTTGGGCTATATCAAAAGATCCAGGTAACACAAACTCCAACACATACTCCTCAGGTTCTGCAATAGCATAGGCAGGTTCATGCTCGGATATTTGCATGTAGACTTTGAAAGCCGACGATCAGACCAATGAACTGAGACCTTTGTTATGGACCTTTCATAAGGACATCTTGATGAAGGTCTGATGTCAAAATAATTGGCTGCTAATTTACCCAGTAATGTTCTAGAAGCATATATCTTCCTGCCTTCATATATCTAGGAAAAATACATCATATAAAAAACAGCTGCGTGGAAAAGATTATGAGGGACGAGGAACAATATATCAGGTTAAGCTTGTGGCCCAAGACAGAAAGGTTTACAGCAGAACTGTTGAAAACATGATGTGAAACTATTCTTTCTGTTAAATATGTTAGAGAATGGCCAAATCATATCCTAACCTCCACCAGTCAAACTTTATAACAGAACAACATGATATGAAACTATTCCTTTACTGCTAGATATATGTTACTAGCAGAAATATCATCTCCTACACTTGTAATACTCAATCTTTACCTGACATCACTAGGGTAATCTGCAGTTCAAGATGGAGGAGCACAGAATATAACGTACGGGAATTGTAGTTCCTCCCAGAGAAGGAATAATCCCAACTTCTATCAATTCATCATGGTGATCAGTAGTCATTGTCTGTCCAAAAATTTGGCAACCTGGATTTTCCTCTTAACAGATCATAGGAAGAATATTTTATCACTCCAAAAAAAATGTAATATAATTTTAATACTTATGAACTCATTGATTTATTTTATGTGAAAAATCACTTTGATAAATATACGAATTTTTTGCATTCTCAAAAATAAAAGAAAAAGGGTAAGTTTAGATGTCCAAAATTAAAATGCAATGGAGAATGTTGGGTGCATGAATCACTTGTCATGCTTGAAAGGACGTATCCTATCACTATTAGAATCTAGTATAAAATAACAGAAAAAAATGTCGTCTCTAGACCAATCTGGTTCTCTGTTCCACGTTTAAAAAAAAGAATAAAGGAAAAAAATGAGCATTATATAATTTTAAGAATGAATTTTAATAGCATGTATATCAACAGCCGGTGCTCTCAATCTTGGTAGAATTTTAAATATAGATGTTGATAATCAAATATTATCCATCTGAATTCCTTCTACCTGTTAGCTAATTCAAATATTGTTAGAAAATGAAGCATAACATTTCTGCTTAGGGGAATTGATACTCAATTGTTGGCTTTACAAGGTGAGATCAAAATAGGATGGCAGAAAGGATAAGAATAATTGTATGTAAGATTTATGAATTGTACAAAACTACAGCCCAGATCTTTCTATGCTGTTCTAGGTCTTCAAATCATAACACTGTCTTACTGTATGTCTTACTGTATCTCTGGATTCACAAGGCAAAAACCTAACAGATTAGTTAGCTAAACATGTAATTAGCTTAGGAGCTATGATTAGGCAATACTTGCTCATGTTTTCTTTTTTACAAATTAATTTATTTTTCCAAAATTCTTATAGTATAGAATTCCCTTTGGACAGTTGGCTTTTCTCAGAGTCTCTGTGCATTGAAATTGGCATTTTCAAGGAGAGCGAGAAAGAAACATGAATAGTGTATCTCATAAAAGATAATAAATCAGATAGGTAACTAGTTCAATTATCTTTACAAGGATTTGAATGAACCTGTCGACATGTTTCAGCTACCATACGACCAAGTACACCTGGCCCTACAATCACTAAATCATTCTCCCCGACAACACCAGGTGATGATACCTTCACTCCCGCATCATGAGATGTTCCTGCATTCATCAAAGCAAAAGTGGACTTTCACAATCCTTCAAATCAGTCATCTCTGACAGTTTATAATGTTGAACATGCATAATGAAGTTTTGAAATTCCATAGCATGCGACAACTCTAATGCAAGAAAAGTCTCGATTATATCCAGTAATGAGATCAGATACTAAAATTTCCTGATTGCTAATTCAAAATTAATAATTGCAGCACCCAGAAAATAAACTTCAAGATTTCATTAAAATCAAGTGCTTAATTCATGACATAGACACTAAATTTAATTCCATATTAAATGTGTTTTGCTGATTAGCGAAAAACCAAACGATTTTGTCCCAATCTGGCTTTATTAGATTATTTCCACCCCGAATCTATTTTAATACACAAGGACTCTAAGACAATTAAGATGGAAGATAGAGGGATAATCTGGAATATTTTTGCCCAAGTTCAAACAAAAAATCATGGTCGCACTTCTCTCCTCCATCCCCACCAATCGCTCGAACTCATCTTCTTTCCCGTACCAAAAGAGTAAAACTATCCAAAAAAAAATTGGAGTGAGAGAGAGAGAGAGGGGGGGGAAGAAGAAGAAGAGGAGAACGAACTCTAAATCTAGGGTTCCCAAGTTGGCGGGAACTCCGATCCCGCTCCGAGCCCCGGCGGCGATGATAAGCAATGGGCTGCGCCTTCGGCAAAGACGCGTCCCCCGCCCCCTCCTCCGCCTCCGTCAGGCGGAAGAAGGAGCGGACCGCGCGCCCCGTCGCCTCCGACCGCAAGTCCCAGGCCGCCCTCTCCAAGTTCGAGACCGCCGTCGTCGATGCCCCTGCTGCCGCCGCCGCGGTCCGGGCGGAGAAGGCGGAGCGCCTGGCCGGGGAGCGGACCGCGCGCCCCGTCGCCTCCGACCGCAAGTCCCAGGCCGCCCTCTCCAAGTTCGAGACCGCCGTCGTCGATGCCCCTGCGGCCGCCGCCGCGGTAGCAGGGCGGCGGCGGCAGCGGGCCGATCCTAGCCTGGGCAACCACCCGGGGCATGTACACGGCGAGCAGGTCGCCGCCGGGTGGCCTTCCTGGCTCTCCATCGTCGCCGGAGAGGCCATCAAGGGGTGGACGCCCCGCCGGGCCGATACCTTCGAGAAGCTCGCGAAGGCAAGCATCTTTTTTTGCTTCTACCGCCACTTTTTCTTGGTTTCCTTTTTGTGGTTTTGTTACTAAAGACAGCATCTTTCTTGTGCATTAGATTGGGCAAGGGACTTATAGTAATGTTTACAAGGCTAGACACATTATCGGGTAAAATTGTGGCATTGAAGAAGGTCCTCGACGAGGTCGACCGAGTGGCTGACTCGGCCCTGGTTGCCTCTGGGCCCAATGAGCCGAGTCGGGGTTGCGCTAAGCGGGCCAGGGCCCCGGCAGGCCCTGGTCCGCCAAGGGGCCCAGGCAAGCAGGCCCAGTCGATTAGGCTGGGCCGCCGAGCCCGGGCCTTCAGAGCTCGGCGCGGGGCCCACGGCGCGCCCCGCGCCGATGGCGCGCCCCGCGCCGATGGCGGGACGCGCGTGGGTAGCAGGCCGCGCCCGTTGGCTTCGCGACGGGCGGGGGCAGTGCGGGCCCAGCTGGGCGCACGGGCGGTGACGGGCCACACTCCTCTCTCGCGGGCTCTCCGTGGGCTACGCGGGATATGCCGGCCTGGATCACGGCCCTTGCTGCAGGGACGGGGCCCGCCAGCTCTATTGGGGGGGGATCCTAGTGGACCATCAGCGGGGGGCCTACAAGCCCAGTCAGGGGCTGCGCAGGACTCTCAGGATTTGCAGGTCCAGGATGATCCGACCTTGGATCCCGGGGAGCCAGCTGGTCCTTTCCAGTATAGATCTCCAGGTCGGGGACCTGTCCCAGTGCAGGGGACCCACCTGCTTGTTGGTCAGACCCCTCCTGGAAGGGACCCCTGGGATTCACTTGAGGGCCCTGGGAGAGGGCCTGATGGTGTCTACCGGTTTGGTACCCTGACCCAAGCTCTGGGCGAGCAGCACATGGCTAGCCCAGGGATGCCACGGGAGGTAGGTCGGGTAGAGCCTCTGATGCCACGTGATGAGGCGTCAGGGGTGCCGCTCGGAGAGGCGCCACATGAGGGTCTCCCAGAGGTAGATGCCAGCGGTGACTGCTCCACGGGTTTAGCTGCGGCAGAGGGGGACCACCCAGCTGTCGTGCGACTCATCAAGGCGGCAGTCATGTGCGAGGTATCTGGTGAGGTTGAGCAGCTGGGGGATTTAGGGCGCCAGCCTGAGCTAGCTCCCGAGGCCCAGGGGGAGGATGTACTTGAGGCCGACCGAGCAGTTGTTGATCCATGAGGATTCTAGCCTGGAACTGCAGGGGGGCGGCCAAGCCGGCCTTCATGTCCTCCTTTAAACGGCTAGTACAGCTCCACTGTCCTGAGATTTGTTTTCTCTGCGAGACACGTTTGTCCGGTGATGGGCTTGGTCGACTGAGGCGACGCCTGGGGAGGGACTGGGAGACCTATGCAGTCGAGTCCCAGGGGCTGTCTGGTGGCCTTTTGATCCTGTGGAGGCGGGGGGTGGCTAGGATTGATGTCTTCCACAACTGTTCTCAACAGGTAGTGATGGTTGTATCGGAACCTGAGGCGGACCCTTGGGTGCTGTGCGGTGTATATGCGAGCACGGATTACAGGGTCAGGAGAATCCTCTGGCAAGAGATTACCAACTTGCTTGCCCAGGGTATCCCAACGGTGGCAGTTGGTGATTTTAACTGTATCCAAAGTGCGGATGAAAAGAGGGGAGGTGCGCCCTTCACTGATAGGATTGATAGGAGGGAGTTCCGCGACTTTGTGCAGCTAAATGGCTTGGTGGACTTAGGCTTTTCGGGGCCACGGTTCACCTGGTGCAACAATCAACCTGGCGGTGCTAGGGTGTGGGAGCGGCTAGATAGGGCCTTTGCTTCCCCAGGCTGGATCCTTCGCTTCCCTACCTGCCGAGTCAGCCACTTACCCCGGATTGCATCAGATCATTGCCCCTTGTTGATTTCGACCTCGTCGGTATCGGGTCACCAGAGTCCTTTTCGTTTCGAGAAGATTTGGCTTTCGTACCCCCAGTCCTGGGACATCGTTCGCGATGCGTGGCGTGTTCCGGTGCGGGGGGACGCGATGCGGCAAGTCTCACGCAAACTCGAGTTGACCAAACGGCGGCTTCGCCGTTGGAATCGCGAGGTAGTGGGCGATATTTTTCGGAGATTGGAGGGGGTGGAGGAGGAGATCACGGCACTACGGAGGAGAGAAGACCTACGGGGTGCACTCCCGGAGGATGACATGACTCATCTTCGGGGGCTTCTTGCGACGCACCACTCACTGCTACGGCAGCATGAGATTTTCTGGCGACAGAAATCTCGGGTCCAATGGGTTAACGAGGGTGATCGCAACACCAGGTTCTTTCACCGGACGACTGTTATTCGGCGTCAGCGGAGTATGATCCACTCACTGCGTGATGGGTCTGGCCGCCGAGTGGAGGGTGAGCCTGCTGTTAGACAGGTTCTACTTGACTTTTTCCGCGCCAGATGGACTGAGGATGAAGGCCTTGGTGCTGATGACCACTTTCCGCGGGTTGATGCAGGTATTGCTGATGATGAGAATACGACCCTGATACGGCCGGTGTCGGCGGAGGAGGTGCAGGAGGCTGTCTGGGCGCTGGCAGCAGACAAAGCTCCAGGACCAGATGGTTTTCCCCCTTTCTTCTTCCGTAGATATTGGGGTATCATTCGGGGAGCTGTGATCGAGGCTGTTCAGTGTTTCTTCACTCAGGCAGCCATGCCTGAGGATTGGAAGGCCACCTTCATTACGCTCATCCCGAAGCGCCAAGAGGCAGTAGAGCCGGGGCACTTTAGGCCCATCAGTCTGTGCACAACCTTGTACAAGGTTGTGGCGAGGATTATGGTGGGCAGGATAAAGCCCCTACTGTCGGGCATCATCAGCCAAGAGCAGGGGGCATTCATTGCGGGAAGGAACATTTCCCACAATGTCATGCTGGCTCAGGAGATGATGTGGGATCTCCAGCGAGCATCGAAGCGGGGCAGTTTGATGGCAGTCAAGCTGCATATGGAGAGGGCTTATGACAGGATCAGATGGAGCTTTCTCCGGAGGGCTCTGGAGGCTTATGGCTTCCACAGGCGATGGATTGGATGGGTCCTAGGGTGTGTCCAGGGGCCGAGGTTCTCTATTTTGTTCAACGGCACTCCTTCGGTGTTTTTTGAGTCTACTATGGGGTTGCAGCAGGGATGTCCCTTATCCCCTTACTTATTTATCATTTGTTCTGACATATTGTCCCGTGCCCTCCAGAGGGCGTGTGTAAGCCGGGAGCTGGAGTCCTATGTTCCAGCACCGGGGGCGGGACCTGTCTCTCACCTACTTTTTGCTGATGATTGTCTTCTTTTGTCCAGGGCGCGGGTTTCGGAGGCACGTGTACTTCGCAGAGTGTTGGCAGATTACTGTGCGGCATCCGGACAGAGAATTAATTTCACGAAGTCAGCTATCCAGTTCAGCCCTAGCACAGAGAGCAGAGTCGGACAGGAGATCAGGAGTATTTTGCAGATGCCCGAGCAGGAGGGGACTCTGGTTTACCTGGGAGTTCCCATCACAGGCCCGAGGCTACGAGTGGCGGAGTGCTCGGGGTTGGTGCAGCGGGTCGAGAGTAGGCTGGAGGGATGGAGGGCATCATCTCTATCCATGATGGGGAGGCTGACACTTGTCAGATCGGTGCTTGGGTCCATGCCGGTATATCTCATGGCCAACACTGTGGTCCCTAAGACGACTCTGTTGAAGATTGAACGTCTTCTCCGGAGCTTCCTCTGGGGGTCCCATGGTGGGGGTCGTGGGGTACATTTGGTGGCCTGGGAGCGGGTATGCCGGCCTACCAGTGAGGGTGGTCTGGGAGTTCAGTCCCTTCTGGAGCGGCGTGAGACACTCATTGCACGGCATGCAGCTCGTTTTTTGTTGGAGCACATGGGCTTTGGAGTCGGGTGATGGCAGCTAGATATGGCCGAGGGAGCCCCGAGGTGGCACGGCGTGGTCGCCGCATCTCTTTCATGTGGCGTGAGATTGGGAGGTACCTGCCGACTGTGTTAGCTCATACCATGTGGCTGATGGGCGATGGCCGGACTATTGTTGTGACTGATGACCCGTGGGTGGATACCATCCCCTTGAGATATTGGCCGACGACGGTGGATTTCGAGGCAGCAGTGGGGCTCCGGGTGTGCGACCTCTTAGCACCAGGGAGGGCAGCGTGGGACGTGGACAGACTCCATCAGTTGTTCGGGGCACATCTAGCCGAGAGGATCCTTTCTCTGCCAGTACCAGGATGCGAGGGCCCAGATGTCAGAGTTTGGAGCACTTCATGCAGGGCCAGTGTTAGGCTGGGTGATCTGGCCCGGGTGATTCAGGGCGAGCATGAGAGTGGATGGGACGGTGCCTGGATTTGGAGGTCTAGGCTCCATCCGAGAGCAGCACTCTTTCTATGGAAGGTGATGTGGGACCGCCTTCCGACGAGAGCTGTGCTGAGCCGACGTGGTCTGGGGATCCCTGCGGAGTGTGGGGCCTGCGGTGCGGATGAGTCAGTTGATCATGTACTATTTGGATGTTTTTGGGCGAGGCGGACATGGCAGTGGACGGGTATCCCAGAGGAGGTTTGGCGGGAGAGGAGACTGTTCCTACAGATGATACGTCAGTGGCTGGCTAGTCCCCGGACATGTCAGGAGGCCATCCGAGCGACTTGCACCGCCCACCAGATCTGGTTGGCAAGGAACGCTCGCACCTTTGGCGAGCGTAGGATGTCGTCGAGGTTTATTGCGGAGTCCGCTCGAGTACTGGCGATGGAGTCCATACCTACCAGCCCTTCAGATACGACCTTGATAGCTCGGGACACCTGGGGTTCTTGCTCTGCTCAGGCAGTTCTCCGATCGGTGTTTTTCACCTGGGAGCCCCCACCCCCGAGTTTCCTCAAGGTCAATTTTGATGGTTCAGTACTAGACAGTGGTACACGAGGCGGTGCCGGCTTCGTCATACGAGACCCTCACTTTAGGGTAGTGGCAGCGGGCGGTTGCCGGCTATTCGACACATCAGTGCCTGCGGCGGAGTTGCGAGCTGCCTGGGCCGGCCTCTACCATGCGCGGCGGGTATTACGGGCTAGCTCGATCATCTTAGAGGGCGACTCATCCACTGTCATTGGGTGGATTCGGCGGGAGAGCACTGACCATCCTCTGATCCGGGATATTAGGATGATGGTGAGGGATGCTGTGGCCTTTGAGGCTAAGCATGTATTCAGGGAGGCTAACGGGGCGGCTGACTGGGTAGCTGCATATGCAGCACACCATTCAGGATACGCCCTGTGGGCAGGAGAGCGGGAGTTGCCATCGGCACTACGCGAGATTTTGTATTTTGATGTTCTTGGGTGCATTCGGACACGTGTTGTTTGAAGCACCCGTTTTAAGCAGCAAAAAAAAAAAAAAAGAAGGTCCGTTTTTCACCCCCCCCCCCCAAAAAAAAGGTCCGTTTCGATAATTTGGAGCCGGAGAGCGTGAAATTTATGGCCAGAGAGATCATCATACTGCGACGGTTGGATCACCCCAATGTAGTGAAATTGGAGGGTTTAGTGACCTCCAGGATGTCTTGTAGTTTGTATCTGGTGTTCGAATACATGGAGCATGACTTGGCTGGTCTTGCTGCCAGCCCTGGAATCAAGTTTACAGAACCTCAGGTTGAATTTTTCTGTTTGTCAAACCTTCTTAATCTTGTTACATCTCTTTTGTACTCATGCTTCTCATGCCATGTCGTGCCATTGCGTGCTGAACTGACCAGCACTTATATCTATGATTTCAAGATAAAGCTGTGTTGTGTCATTATTTTTGAACACTAGCTTGTGTTTACTCTGTCTTTCAAATTAGCTAGACATAAACCCAATCAAAACACCCAGTATCCATTTTCCTTCTTCCCTTATTCTTTTCTGTCAATCTTCGATCTGCTTCTCTTCTCATCTTTCCACTATGAAGAATAACTAGCCTATCTTCATCCTTTTTCTCTGTACTTTTTTCTTGTTTGATTCCTTTTCTTATCTTTCCCCTTTCCTGTCTACTTTGTTTCTCCATCGATTCTCTTTTTTTCAAAAGATATTTCTAGTCACAACAGTGGTATTGATTGCAGCAAGTTTCTATCTGGTCTCTTTTTATCGATCTCCTGCTTCCTTCTCCTCCCTTCCTCTTTTATTTTTGATGGAACTCTGCGGCTATTGAGTGCGGCAAATTTCTGTTAGTCTCTTTATTGATCTCCTCCTCCTCCTCCTCCTCCTCCTCCTCCTCCTTAGTCTGGCCCAAGTAGATTGATATGTAAGCATGCTGAGTATAACTCTTTGATTTTTGCCACATAGAGAGACAAATATAGCAAGAACAAGAACTGTGATATAGTTTCTTCCACTTATCGTGAGTTGAATATCGAAAAGTGGAACTGATAAACCCAGAATTTCCTTATTTAAACTGGACATTTGTCACTTTCATGTCCTTGTATGTGTCAATATAGGAAAGTTTTCTTGCATGTTCCAGCTTTAGAACTAAGAGATTTTTAAATAAATAAATTACACCAAAGAAGAGTTTGAAATTATTATGTGATTCTTGTCAAGTATTTGTAAGGGGATGCTGCTTGTTGGAAAGTCTTTTTGGTGCAGGTTGATAGGGGCACAAATAATTTGAAACATTGTTTTTTGATCTCAAATATGTTTTGTTTGCCTATACTCCACTAAAGAGGGGTGCTTCAATTTATGTAGAAGGTTGTCAAAAAAGGGCAAAGATCTAAAGTAACATGAACGTTGTGTGGTAAGATGTGGACTTGTGGAAAACTTCAAGATAATATTAGAAGTAGCCCTAAAGAGGAATACTTTAGCAAATCCATTCAATGACATTTACTCGGACACTTGGAATGAAACAGCAAAAGAACCACCTCAGTCTGTTTGCCTCAAAATTCTGGAGTTATCCTTCCTCTTCCCTAAAGGACCATCAGTGCCTGGAAATTGAAATATCCATTTCAATTGAAAGGCCTGCAGAAAGAGGATTGCAACTTTTACAGGGAAATGAAATAAAAAAAAGTAGGTACTTGACCGTAAAACCCTGGAACTTCTTGCTAAATTTTCCACTTTGGTTCACAAAATCTATTATTTCTTGCCTGCAGAGAGGAAACGAGTGGATGATGAACAAACCAGCAATATGCGACCATTATAATAACTACAATAATCCATTTGGCAGGGAACAGATACATATATGAATGCTAAAAAAAGAGGGAAGCAGCATCCTGTTAAAAAAAGATCCCTACACTTGGTCATGGGGACAGAGAAACTGAATATATGAATGCTAGATTTGATTTCAAAGTTCAAAATAAACAAGAAAAGAATTTAAACTATCAAGCACGAATAAATCCTATAATCCCAATCCTGAAATACGGAACATGCTTAAACTGTTCATATTTTAAATTAAGAAAACTTACTGTCATAACGTAACAGGAAATTACAGAAAAAATATTAAAAGAACCATGCAAGAAAACAACTTCTTTATGCATTGATTTTTGTTCTACTTTGTGGAAAATGTGCCAGTGTGTCCCTATTTAATCTATAGCAATATTGTACAAATGATTAAAAAATAAAAAGCATAAATAACCGGCATTATTTCAGATACCATATCATAATCATCAGAACAATACTATAATTTGCAGAACGCAAATGATTAAAAAATAAAAAGCATAAATAACCGGCATTATTTCAGATACCATATCATAATCATCAGAACAATACTATAATTTGCAGAACCGCTGTAACAAAGAAGGTTGTGACCTCACAGTAATTAAAAAAGATTTAGTATATGATATATGGATGTATCATAAAACAAATAAAACAACATAAACATTAGAAATAACCAGCACTGTTTCAGATATTACATCATAATCATCAACAAAACATTGATTTATAAAACTACTGATACCAAGAAGGCTGTAACCTCATAATGAATAAGATTTAGTATATGATCCGGACAAGCATCAACGGATCCTTTCTTTAACCAATAAATATGAGCACCTCTATCTGCTTCGTGTCATTGGCTATGAAAATAATGCCAAATGGTGCTTGCTTTCTTGATTGCTTGCGTATGTGCTTGCTTTCGTGTTCGCATGCATGCATTCTTGCCTCGTAATATAGCCAATAACCAAGGTTCGCAATACCAGTTTCAATACCCTTATCGGTACCATGTTGGTATAATGTCAATACAAGTTAGCTCAGTGTGCTACACTTAGTAAACCCCCCATACCAAGTATTGGCTTGGCACCAATATGGTATTGGGCTATATGCACCGACCAGATGAACCTTAGCCTATAGCATTATGTAAGGATATATAAAGCCCTGCTAGCCTTAGAATGCATCCCCCAGCTTCAAAGTTGCATTTTCTGCTTTTTGAAGTACATCTGTCCGAGGACTTGTACCAATCGGCACAATTAGACTATCCTACATAAAAGTGAATAAGAGAGAATAAGAAATTTGTGACATTCCATAAATGAATGCTAGAAAACTGTAGAAGAAAGGCATATAACTCAAGGTGATACATGGATATGAAAGTTTTAAGTGCAAGATTAGTACTTCTGCAAGCACAACAAGAACCATCTCATCGGGGCCAAGGACCGCATCCTCTACCTAACCTACCTTGGACTCTGCAAGCAACTCGATCCAGCTGGACCCTTTGATCGGTGATCGGTCTCTCCGATCCACCAATCAATGATCATTGGCTGTCTGTTGGCTGATCCATCTCTTCTTGGTGGCGTTGATATGATGCTAATGCTCTTCTCGTCTTTGTGCAGTAAGTGGTATATATGTAGGATTAGAGAACAAAGGGAGAGCAGAACGTGACATGTTGCACCTCGTTGTATCTTCTGCTTCCTTTCGCTCTTTTGGAGTTACTTATGAAACTATACTACTACTATTAATTACTTGTTATTAAGAGTATTAGATGATTGGTGCCGCTTCTAGTGCCGTTACCATAAGTGGAAATGATGCTTCTTTGAATGTGATAAGTGAGATCTTGGTTAGTTGAGATGGAAGACAATTTTGAATCGTTCATACTTTTTCAAATATGATATCTCTCTTGATATATTAGTAGACACTTATAGATGTGACTTTCAAACATTTGCAACGTAAGAATTATAGATCTATTCATGTTTTCGACATTATTTTTCATGTTTTCATTGAGCATATATATATTTTCAAGACTGACTAGAATGAATGCATATGCTCGACAGAAATTATCATAAAAAATTTGCTTTGAGGAATAATTAGATCTCCTGCATGGTTTCAAATGCTTGGTTCATGATGAAATTTCGATGTACAACCTTGGAACGACTGATTCTGGTTACTTTTATGCTTTAAATCATCTTTTTTTGTATATATAATCATCAGGTTATTTCAACATTGGATCCTGATACAAATATTTATTTGGCGTAATATGGTACTGTTGGGGGAAAAACCCCAAGTCATACCACCACGGAGGCGCTCGCGCCGACCGGAAAGGTGCTCGGCCAAAGAGTGCCGATCAGAGAGCACCAACCAGAGGGGTGCTCGGCTAGAGAGCGCCAATCCGAAAAGATGCTCGGCCCAAGAGTGCCGACCGGAGCGCCAAGAGGTGCTCGGACCAACCAACACGTCCCAAGTAGGGATGCTCGGCTAGAAAGAGCCGACCAGAAGAACGCCGACCAGAGAAGCGCTCGAACTAGGAAGCGCCGACCAGAGAGCGCCAAATAGAGGCGCTCGGCTAGAAGGTGCTCGCCCAAAGGGCGTCGACCAGAAGTACTAGAAGCAACCCCGCCACAGGGCGCCCCTCTGGGCGACCAGCTCGGCTCGGCACCCTTGCCGAGCCGATGCCTTAACTAATACTCCTCCCCGCCAAGCTTTCTCGAAAGGTCCGGCGGCTATACACGCGACTCTACTATAGCCTGCCACTATCTCCAAGCCATCAAGGCGTAAGATCTCTGCAGGTATTCGGCACGACCTGCCATTAATGCATGAGACTCCCTCGAGTCTCCGATGCACCCAGTCATTTAATGAGCACGGCCCAAGACAATCTCCGGATCACTGAACCATCAGAGCGTATGGCTCTCCCTGACCGCCGGTTCATTCGGTAATAAATGCACTTACCATCCACGGACCCCAGGCCCACCACAGCCGGCGGTTCAACCACTCCAATAGGTCCGATCGACCGTGACAACTCCCTGATTCCGGTCCGATTCGGTCCCGTTCTCCACTACGCCATTAATGGGCCAAATCGTGCCCAATTATTACAAAAGAGGACAAACCTCCTGTCACCTCCCAGGTAAAATCCTTCTATAAAAGAAAACCTGGGGGGAAAAGGATGGGGGGCCCCCGGACAGAACCCTCCTGGACCGGGTGGAAAGAAGCAAACAGCACAGACACAATGGAGGATATCACCCTCTTCATCTTCTTCATCTTATCCAAATATTCCTGCTGTCTTCTCCATATACTCTCTTCCTTGCTCTCTACACATATCTGCCCCCCTCTGACTTAAGCATCGGAGGGCCGGCGCCGGGGAGCCCGGCCACCGGCTTTTTGCAGGACTTACACCCCTCCAGGAGGACGTCACCAGTCGGCGCGCCGCCGACCACCGTCCCTGCAGCGAAGCTCCTCCTTCCCCGGCTTCGCGGTAGCCCCCGGGTCCAATTTCCAGCAACAGTTGGCGCTAGAGGAAGGGCCCGAGTTCGCTGCCATGAAGCTAAGAAGCAAAGGGGCTTCCAACGCCTCTCGACGTCCTCCACCCAGTCCTGAGCATTCCGTCCGGAACTCACCACCTCCGGCCGAGTCAACCCCTCAAGTTCGGCCGGAGCAGTTTGATGCCCTGGTGCAACAAGTGCAAGCCTTGGCTACCGCTGTCCAAAGCTTGCAACCCAGGGGCATCCCAACAGCACCGCCTCCTCCGGCTCCAGTCCAACCGGAGCCTCCTGCAAGCGGACTTCCCCTTCGAGGTCAGGACTCTCAAGTCCAGGCCTCCCTCTGGAGAGAGCACCCCGTCAGAGGCCATGGAGGCTGGCCACAACCTTCAGAAGCTGAGTCGGTTTCAGGGCAACCTGCACCCGAGCGAACCGCTGCAGCAATCCTCCAGAACGATGAACTCGACAGGAAGGTCGAGAAGCTGGAGCGCCAAATCCAGGCACTCCATGGCAGGAAATCGGGGCGCGATGGCGACTTTGAGTTTACTACGAAGTCGCCCTTCTCCCCGGAGATTGAAGATGAACCGGTTCCGCTACGGTTCAAGATGCCCCAGGTGGAGCCCTACAACGGCAAGGCCGATCCCCTTGACCACCTGGAGAGTTACCGGGTCTTAATGGCCCTACAAGGAGCCTCGGAGGCCATGATGTGCAAAGCTTTCCCGGCGACACTTCGAGGACCAGCCCGGCTTTGGTTCACCGGGCTGAAGCCGAGTACTGTCTCTTCCTTTGAGCAGCTCGGCAGACAATTTGCTGGCAACTTTGCCGCCAGCCAGCCCCAGCAGCGGACATCCGACTTCCTCCTTGATATCAAACAAACGGAGGGAGAATCCTTCAAGGAGTACTTGGACCGGTTCACCGCCGCAACATGGGAGGTCCGGGAGCTTGACCAGTCAATCGCCATGTCGGCATTGAAGACTGGAGCCCGGTCCTACAGATTCCTCTTCTCGATCGAGAAGAATTTTCCCACGGACCTTACCGAAATGTTCACTCGGGCGCGGAAGTATGCCAAGGCAGAAGAGGCCGTGGCAGTTAGGCGGGGTGGGACCGAGCAGAACCCCAAGAAAAGACGCCGCGAGGAGCGCGGCCGGCCCAGAAGCCCGTCTCCGCGACGAGCTAAGAATCCGCCCCGCCCGAAGAGTCCACCCCGGTTGAGAGGACCGCCGCAGCAGAGGTCACCACTCCGCCTGAGGTTTCCACTGCAGGCCCGTGCACCTGAAGGGAGGTATGAAAAGTATACTCCCCTCAATGCTCCTCGGGCTGAAATTCTCATGGAGATTGAGAGTCGGGATTGCATCCGGCTCCCACCTCCGAAGCCAGACACCAGAATCCGGCGTGATGTCCGGAAGTATTGCCGTTTCCACCGGGATCACGGCCATGATACCGAGGATTGTTATCAGCTCCGAAATGAGATCGAAGCACTCATTCGCCGAGGGGCGCTCGATCGGTTTGTGCAAGGCCGGCGTGAAGGGAAGAAGCCAGCCGAAGGAGCAGCACAGCCTGAAGGTTCAAATGCCAACAGGCCCATCGCCGGCGTCATCAACCACTATCCGAGGCGGGACCTCAGCTGGGGAAGCCTCAGAGGAAGAAGCCTCCTCAAAGCGCCCGCGCACCTCTGAAGCCATCTCCTTCTCAGATGATGATCTAGAGGGAGTCAAACTCCCCATGATGATGCCGTGGTCATCTCCATGATCATAAATAAATTTGATGTAAAACGCATCCTGGTTGATAATGGAAAGCTCGGCGAATGTTTTGTATTTTGGTGCTTATTGTAAAATGGGGATGACAAAAAAACAGCTGCGGAGGATGAATGCTCCGTTAGTTGGATTTACTGGGGGATTCAGTCCCAGTAGAGGGCGAGATCGACCTTCTGGTCACAGCCGGGCTCGCCCCTCGTGAAAGTACCGTGGGTATGAGCTTTCCTTGTAATACGCCTGCCCTCGGTTTACAATGCCATCCTCGGAAGACCAGGACTCAACGCCCTCCGAGCAGTGGTCTCAACTCACCACCTGCTGATGCGATTCCCTACCAGCCAGGGAGTCGGTGAAGTTCGAGGGGACCAAATAGTGGCAAGGCGATGCTACCTAGCGACCCACGAGGCAAGACGACCAGCCGAGGTGCCTGCCCCAACGACTGACCAGCCTTCGACTGAAATTACGGAGGCACGGGTCAACCCCCAGAAAGAGCGGGTAGAGCCTGGTGAGTTGTTAATTCAAGTTCCCTTACGAGAGAACTTTTCCGAGCTAACCGTACAGGTCGGCTCTGGCCTTGGCGAACACGAGAGGAGTCGCCTCGTCAACTTCCTACGGGACAATATGGATGTCTTCGCATGGTCGCCTGCAGACATGCCGGGGATAGATCCGGAGGTCATGGTCCACCGGCTTCAGGTGAAGCCGACCTGCAAGCCCGTGCGACAAAAGAAACGAGGCGCCGCCCCTGAACGACAACGAGCAGCAGCCGAGGAGGTCGGCAAGCTCCTTGAAGCCGGCTTCATCCGGGAGATATCCTACCCGGAATGGCTCGCCAATGTGGTCCTCGTCAAGAAAGCTAGCGGAAAGTGGCGTATGTGCGTGGACTACACCGACCTGAATAAAGCCTGCCCGAAGGACAGCTTTCCACTTCCCAGCATCGACCAGCTCGTGGACTCCACCTCGGGTCACGAGCTGCTGGCATTCATGGACGCCTTTTCCGATACAACCAGATCCGCATGGCGCCAGAAGATGAGGAAAAGACAGCCTTTCATCACCGACGGGGGAACCTACTGCTACAAAGTGATGCCGTTCGGTCTAAAAAATGCCGGGGCAACTTATCAAAGGCTGGTCAGCCGGATCTTCAAAGACCAAATAGGCCGAAACATGGAGGTCTACGTGGATGACATGCTGGTGAAAAGCAAGGCGGCGCAAGACCACATAGCCGACCTCAATGAAGCATTCTCCACACTCCGAAAGTACCAGATGAAGCTCAACCCAGCTAAATGTGCATTCGGGGTCACCTCCGGCAAATTCCTCGGCTTCATCATTACACAACGAGGAATTGAGGCCAATCCAGAGAAGATCCGAGCCCTTCAAGGGATGACGCCTCCCAGTACGGTCAAGGAGGTACAGCGGCTCACGGGCCGAGTGGCAGCCCTCGGGAGATTTATCTTCCGCTCGGCCGAGCGCTGCCTTCCCATTCTTTGCAGCCCTCAAGAAGCCGAAGAACTTTTTGTGGTCGGACGAGTGCCAGCAATCTTTTGAAGAGCTCAAGCACCTGCTGGCTTTCCCTCCCCTGCTCACGAAGCCTCAACAGGGTAAGCTCCTCTACTTGTATCTAGTTGTCTCCCCTGTAGCAGTAAGCTCGGTCCTGGTCCGAGAGGAGGGGGAAACTTCTGAAAACCAGTGTATTACACCAGCCGGGTCTTAAGAGACGCTGAGACCCGATACTCCAAGCTTGAGAAGACCGCCTACGCTTTGGTCATCTCGGCTCGGAGGCTCCGACCCTACTTCCAAGCTCATACAGTGGCTGTGCTGACTGACCAGCCGGTCAAGTAGATCCTGCAGAGATCAGATCGTGCGGGTCGGATCACTAAAATGGGCCATTGAGCTCGGAGAATTCGACATCGAGTACCGGCCCAGACCGGTGATCAAAGCACAAGCACTCGCAGACTTTATAGTCGAGTGCACCATACCGGATGAGGTCGAGCCTGAACCTGAGCCACCTGCTGGAGCAGACCCCGAGTTTGACATGGACTCTACATGTCGATGGCTCTTCAAACTCGGGGGTAGCGGAGCAGGATTTATTCTCACCCAGCCCGGAGGGGGTGGTCGCCGAGCAGGCCCTGCGCCTTCGAGTTTCCTGCTTCCAATAACATGGCGGAGTATGAAGCGCTCGTCGCCGGGCTTAAGCTAGCCAAAGAGCTAGGAGTGAAGGACTTGAAGGCCTTCAGTGATTCTCAGCTCGTCATCAACCCAAATTGTGGGCGACTTCGAAGCCAGAGACCCGACCATGCAGAAGTATCTCCAGAAGGTACGGGATCTCGCCTCGACCTTGGACTCTTTCCACATTCAACATATTGCCAGGTCGGAGAATCTCAGGGCCGACCAGCTATCAAAGCTGGCGTCCTCTCGCATGAGCGAGCTTCCCAAAGAGGCAGTACTGGAATATCTCCAAAATCCCAGCACAGACGAGCCCGAGCAGACCCTCTGCACCGAGCTCGAGCCAAGCTGGATGGATGAACTCATCAGCTATCTGCAAGACGAAACCCTCCCGCTGATGAAACGAGAGGCTCGCCGAATCAAGCGCCTCGCCACCCGGTACATACTATACGAGGGAAAGCTCTATCGGAGATCCTTCACCTCTCCCCTCCTCAGATGCCTTCGCCCAACGGAAGCTAATTATGCCCGGCGCGAAGTCCACGAAGGGATTTGTGGAAACCATCTGGGAGGGCGAGCATTGGCCCATAAAATTCTGCGCCAAGGATATTATTGGCCGACACTCCAGAAGGATGCTATGGATTTCGTCCAAAGATGTGACCCGGTGCCAAAGGAACGCCAATGTTCAGCGCCGGCCCTCGGCTCCTTGATTTCTATCAGCTCCCCTTGGCCTTTTGCCCAGTGGGGAATTGACATCCTCGGGCCATTTTCACTGGCCACCGGGCAAAGAAGTTCCTGGTCGTCTCCATCGACTATTTCACAAAGTGGGTGGAAGCTGAGCCCCTCGCCCGGATCACCGAGCAGAAGATGCGGGATTTCGTCTGGAAGTCCATTATCTGCAGATTCGGGCTTCCCCGCATCCTTATCTCTGACAACGGTCGCCAGTTCGACAACATCCACTTCAGGGAGTTCTGCTCCGAGCTTGGCATTGACCATCACTTCACCTCGGTCGCGCACCCTCAGACGAACGGAGAAACCGAGGTAACAAATCGTACTATCTTGCAGGGTCTCAAAGCCAGGCTCGACAAATCCAAAGGACAATGGGTCGAAGACCTATACAATGTCCTGTGGGCTTACCGGACTACGTTCCGCGTCCCCACCAGCGAGACTCCCTTCAACCTAACATATGGGACGGAGGCCGTCATTCCACTAGAGATTGGGCTCCCCTCTCCAAGAGTCGAGCACCACGATGCCAGCTCCAACTCTTCGCAGCTCAGAGGCAACCTCGACCTGATCGAGGAAACAAGGGAGGTCGCCCGAGTGCGTATGGCGAGGTACCAGCAAAAGACAGCTCAGTACTACAACGCCAGGGTCAAAGTCAAATCTTTCAGACCAGGGGACCTTGTCCTCAGAAGAGCTGAAACCTCCGCCAACTGAGCAAGGGAACTGGCCCCGAATTGGGAAGGACCATACCGGAGTCACGCGCATTCGCCGACCCGGAACTTATCAATTGGAGTCTCTAGATGGGACTCCCATTCCGCGGAGCTGGAGCTCTGAAATCTCCGCGTGTACCACCAGTAGAACCCTAAGGGGTTCCCCATTATTCAACCATTGAATTTCATTCTATGAATTTCATTTCACAATAAACTGATGGTTTGCGAACTTATTCCGAGCTCACCAATTTTTCTGATTATCTCATGGCATCAGGATTATTCTTCCCTGACCACGGTTGGGATGCCCCGGTGCCTCGGGATGATGGAGTACCTACGCGGGCTCCCTGAAGATGTTCGTGAGTTCGTGGCGCGCTCTCCACCGGCAACGAGCTCGCTCGTGCTCCATCGACTTGAGTAGCGGTCCTCTCTTGACCGACGAGCTCGGCTCGGCTCCATCGACTATGAGTAGCGGTCCTCTCTGACCGGACGAGCTCGGCTCGTGCTCCATCGACCATGAGTAGCGTCCTCTCTGACCGGACGAGCTCGGCTCGTGCTCCATCGACCATGAGTAGCGGTCCTCTCTGACCGGACGAGCTCGGCTCGTGCTCCATCGACTATGAGTAGCGGTCCTCTCTGACCGGACGAGCTCGGCTCGTGCTCCATCGACCATGAGTAGCGTCCTCTCTGACCGGACGAGCTCGGCTCGTGCTCCATCGACCATGAGTAGCGGTCCTCTCTGACCGGACGAGCTCGGCTCGTGCTCCATCGACCATGAGTAGCGGTCCTCTCTGACCGGACGAGCTCGGCTCGTGCTCCATCGACTATTGAGTAGCGGTCCTTCTGACCGACGAGCTCGGCTCGTGCTCCATCGACTATGAGTAGCGGTCCTCTCTGACCGGACGAGCTCGGCTCGTGCTCCATCGACTATTGAGTAGCGGTCCTCTCTGACCGGACGAGCTCGGCTCGTGCTCCTACCCGACCTCGGCCGGGATGCTCGAGACGTCGAGATGCCCCGGTTTATCGGGATGCCCCGATGCGTTGGGATGCGGTCTTCATTGACCAAGACGAGCTCGGTCGCTGTCCGCCGGCTCCAGCCGACGAGCTCGGCTCGTTCTCCATCGCCGGATTTCTCTGCCGATGTCCTCGAAGAACGGACCCCGAGCAGAGGAGCGTCTTTAGTCGCCTCAGCGCAAGGACGCATACGGTACCAGGTACCCGTTTATTTAATGTCTTTACATTATTCTATTCTTAGACTTTTCTCTGCCGATGTCCTCGAAGAACGGATCCCGAGCAGAGGAGCGTCTTTAGTCGCTCGGCGCAAGGACGCTACGGTACCAGGTACCCGTTTATTTAATGTCTTTACATTTTCTATTCTTGGACTTTTCTCTGCCGATGTCCTCGAAGAATGGACACCGAGCAGAGGAAGTCTTTAGTCGCTCGGCGCAAGGACGCATACGGTACCAGGTCCCGTTTATTTAATGTCTTTACTTATTCTATTCTTGAACTTTTCTCTGCCGATGTCCTCAAAGACGGAGTCCGAGCAGAGAAGCGTCTTTAGTCGCCTCGGTGCAAGGACACACACGGTATAAGTACCCATTTACTTAACGTTATGGCTCTATCTATTCTTTCTTGGATTTCTCGGCCGATGTCCTCAAAGAACGGAGTCCGAGCAGAGAAGCGTCTTTAGTCGCCTTGGCGCCAGGACGCACACGGTACAAGGTACCCATTTGCTTAATTTTTTACATTAATGTTTTATTGTCTATTCTATTTTTGGATTTCTCTGCCGACGTCCCCAAAAACGGAGTCCGAGCAGAGAAGCGTCTTCAGTCGTCTAGGTGCAAGGACGCACACGGTACAAGGACCATTTATTTAATGTTTCTACATTATCTATTCTGTTCTTGGATTTTCTCTGCCGATGTCCTCAAGAACGGACACCGAGCAGAGGAGCGTTTCAATCGCCTCGGCGAAGGGTGCTCATGACACCAGCACATTATTATACTAAGTCCGGTGAATTCCCGTCACGAGCTGACGAGCATTCGACCCATTTGTTGGAAACGAATCTGATCCGCCCCGGCAACGCGGGATCGAAGTTCACTAACTTCGCCAAAATTTTAAGTCCTAGAGACGCCTTAGGGCTCGGTCGATTCTGGACTGAGCTCGGAAAGCTTCCCGAGCCCAATCCTTGGTATAAGCACAAGCGTTGCTTACCACTGGTTGAAGGACCGAGCAATGGAGCTCGGCAAGCCAAACTTAAACTCAACCTGTGGCGGGTTAAGCTCAGGCCCTAGAGCCCATATCCTCGGAACCTAAAACAGATCCGAGCAGAGAAACTTGGACTACGATAGACGAGTTTCCAAAAAAAAATGTATATTCATTTCAAAAAGGCCCGTAGGCTAAGTACAAAATTCGGGTTCGGCCCTTACAAGTACGGGAGGCCATCCCGACTTTACAAAACAAAACAAAATTACACTCCAAGGCCCGAGCCCGACCACTTCGGCTTCGGCAGTGTCGGGAGCGGCGGGCTCAGCAGTCGGGACCTCCTCGGCCTCGGCAGCGATGGGAGTAGCCTCGGGACGGCTTCGGTCGCCTCGGCCTCCGGAGCACCGCCTCCGCATCCGGCCTTTCAACCCCTGCTCCCGGTTGGAGCAAGTTCACGTCAAAATCCGGGAGGAGCCGCCGCAATTGATTGCGGAAATCCCGAAAGCCCTGGATCAGCCCATTCACGCCCTCCCTCTCCAGGAGGTCGCAGAACTCCCCGACTCGCGAAAGAGCACCACCGCGCTCTGAGCTTGCCCCCGAGCCTCGAGCCCCGACCTCGTGGTAGTGGCCTTCTTCTCGAGGGTTTTTATTTCCCGCTCGAGCTCCGATGTCGAGCGTGCATTCCCCACCTCCTGCTCGCGGGAGGCCAGCGCCTGCTCGACTTCGCCATCGAGCCAGCAGCGCGCAGCTCGACCTCGCCAACGCATGCGCGCCCTTTTCTTCATCGAGCTCGCGTAAGGCTCGAATTCTTCCTCGATGCTCCGACCTTTTCTTGGAGCAAGGGCGCCGGGCATGGGGGCGCCATCGAGGCTCCTCTGGAGCCCGAGCCCCCGAATCCGCGCCCTCCCTCCGACCAGCTTCGGGGCGCGCGGCTGAGAAGGACCCGCCTCGGAGTGAGCGGGGCGAGAAGGACCCGTCTCGGAGTGAGCGGGGCGAGAGGACCCGCCTCGGCCACTGCTGCCGCGGAGGCGCCGGGGTCGCCGAGACCTTCTGCTTCTTCCTCGGCTCGGTGGGCTCGCCCGAGAGCTCGGCTGCCCTCTTTTGGAAGCGGGCGTAGAGGACTTCGCTTTTCGTCACCATCTTTGCGATATCTGCAAAGGCAAAAAGGATTAGAACATTAGAACAGTAAGGAAATAAATACACCTTGAATTACTCTTACCATGGGGACGCGCCGAGCTCAAGCCCACGTTTACCAAAGCGTCCTCATATATGAGGCCGTTCAGTAGATGCCGTCCCCGAAGCTGCGGATGGCGTCGAGGATCCCCTGCTCACGTGGAGAAAGTCTGGGGGGTTTGTTGATGGACTTGAGCTGAGCCGGTCCCACCGTGGGTCAAACCCCCAGGACTGTGCAGAACCAAGGAAGAAGAATTTCTCCTTCCAGCCATGAATGGACGAGGGGGCACCATGAAAGAGTGGCCGACCCGCCCGAAGGGCGATGTAAAGCCACTCCCGTCTCCCCGGATTCGACTTAAAGATAAAAAGTCGCCGGAAAACGTTGCAGAGGTCGGAATCCCCTGCGATACACAGTGACAGGAAGCCCATCACTGTCCTCCAGGCATTCGAGTGAGTTGCGCCGAACCACCGGCATTACCGTCAGCAACTCATTCACGAGCCGTGAAGAGGAAATCGGAGGCCGGCCAGAGCGATTCCAGGTGCACCCAATCCGGCCTACGGAGGATCGGTTATCCGATCCTTCGCCTGGCGGGCTCCAAACGGACCCCTGAAGAGGAAAAAACCACTCTTTCGGTCATTTCGACCTCCAGGATGCTCATGGTGGACTCGACCTCACTGGGGAAAGAACCCATTGCAAAAAGAAAAGAAATCAAAAAAGAAGGACGACCTGGGAAAAACGCCGGAGAATAGAACTTCGGACTGAGAGAGGCTGAGAGAAGAAAGCTAGAAGCGAAGGCAATAGAAGAGGACAGAGGGCCAGGGAGGTTTAAATAGACCTCCCCAACGGCCCGGATCAGCGAGAAAATGCTGTATCCTGTTTAGATAGCGACGCGTGTCGGTCCAAAAACAGAACGACGCATTTAATTAGGGCTAGCGCTTCGGACGCCGAAGCGCCCCATCGGATCGTGCGGCCCCATCATGAGCCACGACGCGAGGACGCTTCGCAAAAAGTGTCCCAATAATGAGACTTTTCGGGAAAGAAGAGACGCCGCCTATTAAAGGCACCTCAAAGCGCTCGATAATTCAAAATACGCAATAAATTAGGATTTTCGGAATTCGTAATGATCCAACTGAAGCTACTTCCCACGCTCCAGCTGTTAGCCAACTGGAACTCGGAAGTCGGGGGGTAGTGTGGGGGAAAAACCCCAAGTCATACCACCACGGAGGCACTCGCGCCGACCGAAAAGGTGCTCGGCCAAAGAGTGCCGACCAGAGAGCACCAACCAAAGGGGTGCTCGGCTAGAGAGCGCCAATCCGAAAAGATGCTCGACCCAAGAGTGCCGACCGGAGCGCCAAAGAGGTGCTCGGACCAACCAACACGTCCCAAGTAGGATGCTCGGCTAGAAAGAGCCGACCAGAAGAACGCCCGACCAGAGAAGCGCTCGAACTAGGAAGCGCCCGACCAGAGAGCGCCAAATAGAGGCCGCTCGGCTAGAAGGTGCTCGCCCAAAGGGCGCGACCAGAAGTACTAGAAGCAACCCCGCCACAGGCACCCCTCTGGGTGACCAGCTCGGCTCGGCACCCTTGCCGAGCCAATGCCTTAACTAATACTCCTCCCCGCCAAGCTTTCTCGAAAGTCCGGCGGCTATACACGCGACTCTACTATAGCCTGCCACTATTTCCAAGCCATCAAGGCGTAAGATCTCTGCAGGTATTCGGCACGACTGCCATTAATGCATGAGACTCCCTCGAGTCTCCGATGCACCCAGTCATTTAATGAGCACGGCCCAAGACGATCTCCGGATCACTGAACCATCAGAGCGTATGGCTCTCCCTGACCGCCGGTTCATTCCGGTAATAAATGCACTTACCATCCACGGACCCCAGGCCCACCACAGCCGGCGGTTTCAACCACTCCAACAGGTCCGATCGACCGTGACAACTCCCCTGATTCCGGTCCGATTCGGTCCCGTTCTCCACTACGCCATTAATGGGCCAAATCGTGCCCAATTATTACAAAAGAGTACAAACCTCCTGTCACCTCCCAGGTAACAAAAATCCTTCTATAAAAGGAAACCTGGGGGGAAAAGGATCGGGGGCCTCGGACAGAACCCTCCTGGACCGGGTGGAAAGAAGCAAACAGCACAGACACAATGGAGGATATCACCCTCTTCATCTTCTTCATCTTATCCAAATATTCCTGCTGTCTTCTCCATATACTCTCTTCCTTGCTCTCTACACATATCTGCCCCCCCTCTGACTTAAGCATCGGAGGTCGGCGCCGGGGAGCCCGACCACCGGCTTTTTGTAGGACTTACACCCCTTCAGGAGGATGTCACCAGTCGGCGCGCCGCCGACCACCGTCCCTGCCAGCGAAGCTCCTCCTTCCCCGGCTTCGCGGAGCCCCCGGGTCCAATTTCCAGCAACAGTTGGCGCTAGAGGAAGGGCCCGAGTTCGCTGCCATGAAGCTAAGAAGCAAAGGGGCTTTCCAATGCCTCTCGACGTCCTCCCACCCAGTCCTGAGCATTCCGTCCGGACTCACCACCCTCCGGCCGAGTCAACCCCTCAAGTTCGCCGGAGCAGTTTGATGCCCTGGTGCAACAAGTGCAAGCCTTGGCTAACCGCTGTCCAAAGCTTGCAAACCCAGGGCATCCCAACCGCACCGCCTCCTCCGGCTCCAGTCCAACCGGAGCCTCCTGCAAGCGGACTTTCCCCTTCGAGGTCAGGACTCTCAAGTCCAGGCCTCCCTCTGGAGAGAGCACCCCGTCAGAGGCCATGGAGGCTGGCCACAACCTTCAAGAAGCTGAGTCGGTTTCAGGGCAACCTGCACCCGAGCGAACCGCTGCAAGCAATCCTCCAGAATCGATGAACTCGACAGGAAGGTCGAGAAGCTGAGCGCCAAATCCAGGCACTCCATGGCAGGAAATCGGGGCCGCGATGCGCGACTTGAGTTTACTACGAAGTCGCCCTTCTCCCCGGAATTGAAGATGAACCGTTCCGCTACGTTCAAGATGCCCCAGGTGGAGCCCTACAACGGCAAAGCCGATCCCCTTGACCACTTGGAGAGTTACCGGGTCTTAATGGCCCTACAAGGAGCCTCGGAGGTCATGATGGTGCAAAGCTTCCCGGCGACACTCCGAGGACCAGCCGGCTTTAGTTCACCGGGCTGAAGCCGAGTACTGTCTCTTCCTTTGAGCAGCTCGGCAGACAATTTGCTGCAACTTTGCGCCACCAAGCCCCAGCGGCGGACATCCGACTCCCTCCTTGATATCAAACAAACGGAGGGAGAATCCTCAAGGAGTACTTGGACCGTTCACGCCGCAACATGGGGAGGTCCGGGAGCTTGACCAGTCAATCGCCATGTCGGCATTGAAGACTGGAGCCCGGTCCTAACACAAATGAAGGAATTGTGATATATGCGGATACATGATATCTGCGTATGTGCAGGTATAACAGGTTAAAAATGGATCAGTAAATATTTTATTTAAATGGAAAGTCTATGTGTGTACATACACGAGTCCATATTAGTTTCTTGTAATTTTTGTTGGGTTTTCTTTAGAAGTATTGTGCATCATAGTTTATATAAGATAATTTAAGTGCTCTATAAGCCCAATTATAATTAGTAACTAGTCCCTTACACTTCTATTCAACATAGAATATGGTCCTGCGAAATTAAAAATAGTAAATATCACATCAATGTCTTGCATTGTTTTGTAAAACTATATAATAGAAACATAGTAATGATATATTCGAGTACATAGTACTGGTCGATTAAAACCATCATTCCCACTTATATAACAATCATTAAAAAAAATGAAGTTTTTGATATATAACTTGCATATTAAGGTAAATCATGATTGTCAATGACTCATAGGATATAGTGCAACCAATTCAATCATTTAGGGCACGTTTCTGCTATATTCATTGCTGGATTAGGAAGCCCATTTGTTGCATAATAACCCATGTCAATCTAACACCCCCTCCAGCCCGAATCCTATAGGAGGGAAAAAAGATGATGTTTATGCATGTTCTTCTTTCTAGCATGGTGTAGATATAGTCCTGATAGTTAGACTGCAAACCATTCAATAGTCCCAATTCTTGCCGGATATTCCTAGAGGAATGGCCCAAACAGACCCTTAATGTTGATTAATTGAAACAATCAATAATTGATAAATTTCTAAGTACAATGATTTACTTACAGTTAAAAACTAATTCCTATCTAGGAACTAGTTTTGCATAAATATAATTACTTTAGAAAAAAGAGATTTCATATTGCACACATACCAAAAGCTAAAATTATCCTGTCCTTCATGGTTAACTAGACTTTCCGTGTATGTTCAGCAAAGACTACCCTTTAGCTCTCTTTCCATGCACGACTAAGAATTCTACTTTGGATTTCTTTACAACTTAAGATGATTTGGCAACTAACAAAGAAAATTCTCTATAGTTCAAAATTAGATCTTTATGGAAATCTAGATTGAGCTTTTCGATTCCGTAAAGCTCTACAATTTACCACATCAACCTGGTCATGCTCTATGGATTTTGCTTTAAAACAACAGTCAAAACTCTGGTGCATGAATACATGGAGAATGGATCACTCGACTGATACTTGTTCAATGAAAATAGCAATTGGGACTGCTAAGGGAATTAGGTACTTGCATGAAGGGTGGAAGCAAAGGATATATTACAGTATGACATAAAGCCAGGCGATGCTCTTCTCGCTGCAAACTTCTCTCCCAACCCTTGCTATAGTTGCCATTGCCTGTGACTCACAATTGTCATATTATAAAGTCTCTACCAACTGAGATCAAGCATGGTGCGCTTGGCTCAAGTTCAGCTCATTTTGTAAAAGCTCGAACACATCTTATTTTTGTAAACAACTCATTTAAGAGATCCTGTAAGAACTTAATGTCTTTCAAACATTATCATTTTTTATTTCAAGATTATTATACGAACTATACCTTAATTCGAGAGTTCAAATTATATATATAAGTTATAACATATAATAATTATTATATATATAATAAATAAAAATATTTAATATATGATTTAATATATATTATATGTAAATTATTTATATATTTATATTGTGAGATTAATGAAGATAACTCAAGCAAGCGAAGTCTAGTCGTAGCTTAGCCCACTTGCTAATTGGTCAAGCCGAACTTGATTTGAATTTTGAGCCCAAGAGTTGGCTAAGAACAACTCGCTCCAACCCTGTAGGACCAAGTGTATTTCTCTTTTCACTACAGTAGGACTTGTACAAACTTACTACAACAACCCAGGACCTCATCCAAAATGGCTAACCGGAAGTTACTATTTGGGTTCCTTTGATCTTGTATAAATACCAAGATCTACCCAACGAATAACCGATGTGGGACTAAACACACGCCCGCACGGGTCCTCACATACTCTCCCCGCTCAAGCCCTGACGTCCTCGTCAGGCTAAGGATACAAATCCATACAAATCCATTCAAATCTAATCACAAACACCCACGATCGGCTCATGGTTAGCCCCAATGGATCCGTGCTGCAGTGTCCTCTAGTCCACATAGATTATGGGTCGGGTCCGCTCTGATACCATTTGCAACAACCCAGGACCTCACTCAAAAATGGCTAGCCGGAAGTTACTATTTGGGGTTCCTTGATCCTGTATAAATATCCAAGATCTACCCAGCGAATAACCGATATGGGACGAAACACACGCCCGCACGGGTCCTCACACTTTTGCTCTATCATCCTTCTCCACATCCTTTGTAAATTATTAGTACATTCTCCATAAATAAATAGAGGGAAGTTTCTCATTTCCTCCAATTTCCATCAAAAAAAAATCTTCATAACTTTTTACATTCAGTTTGTATTTTAAAAACCTAATGCATGGTTGTCCATCGAAATTCTACAAGGACTCTTGAACGCACTGCTATAGCATGTGGATCCTCAATTCCACAAGATACTTTTTTTATCTCTAAGTATAGGTTAGTGCCAAAATTATTTAGTAAACTCCACACAAACACAGTTGGCAGCAGGATAGTGGGAGCATTAACCATTGTCCTATATTTTTTGTATCTCATAGTGGTGCTATACCGGACAGGTCCTATGCAAATCAGAGGCAAGACAGAATTAATTAAGAAGAAAGCATGTTTGGCTCGCACCATGCGATCCATGTAATTTTCTTCCGAACACACCGAATCTTGTAATCACTACTCCTGAAATTGGAGGCGACACTTAGAAATGTACAATATTTACTATGCCACAATGGTGATTTAGGCTTTTCATGCCTACTTATGGGTCATCCAATAAAAGCATAGATCAGATCTGACTTGTACAATATATTATGTAGTCCTTGTCAATTGCCTTTCCTTTCATGCTAGCAACGGTGGTTCATTATATATTAGATGCATAGTAGAAATAAAGTCTCTACTAACTGAGATCAAGCATGGCGCGCTTGGCTCAAGTTTAGCTCATTTTGTAAAGGCTCGAACACATCTTATTTTTGTAAACAACTCATTTAAGAGATTCTGTAATAACTTAATGTCTTTCAAAATTATCATTTTTCATTTCAAGATGATTATACAGAGTGTACCTTAACTCAAGAGTTCAAATTATATAAGTTATAATATATAATAATTAATATATATATATATGATAAATAAAAATATTAAAAATATGATTTAATATATATTATATGTAAATTATTTATATATTTATATTGTGAGATTAATGAAGATAACTCAAGCAAGCGAAGTCTAGTCGTAGCTTGGCCCACTCGCTAATTGGTCAAGCCGAACTTTATTTGAATTCTGAGCCCAAGAGTTGGCTAAGAACAACACGCTCCAACCCTGTTAGGACAAGTGTATTTCTCTTTCCACTACGTAGGACCTGTACAAACTTACGGTGCACATGACAGAGAGATTAACACCAAAGACTGCAGATATAGCTCCCTAATAAACAAACAAGAGTAATTAATTTCTCCTCGTGCTTGCATGGCAAATTAATAGACAGCCAAAGATATTAATAAACTCCGAAACAAGTGCGACCCTTCGTAGAAGTTGCATAACTTCTCCTACCAGCTACTTCTTTCACGATGAGTTTGAAGCAACTGAATTGCTATCACGGATCGCAAAGATCCAATCTAAGAATCGTGTGCAATCTAAGAGAGATCCATTATGTCTGCCTAAGATAAGATTTTCTTTTTTCTTTAAAGCAAAACAGTCGAGAAACAACTTTAATTTGAACAGATCCACGTTAAGATAGTTTACGTCACCATATAAACTAGCTCGATTTATCAATACAAAGCACAGCTAGTCAAAGACAAACTCTAAGAGAGCACGGCGCTAGTTTGTTGGTAGAATCCCAAGCAAACCGCCCCTCTGGTCTTCTATTAAACATAAAATCAAAAGCCATATTTATCTCTCCTCCTTTAGTTTGGTTAGCTTCTGAATTTAAGATATCCTTTCAGATTTCGAACTTCAAAATAAATATCCCCTCCCTTACCAAGTGTCTCCTACGGCACTAGCTTATTTGAACTTCCAAATAGATTTCCTCCCTTCTCTCTTTCCTCGTCGTCTCTATCCCTTCCTTTTTTTTCTGCTATCTCTTCCTTTTTTTTTCTTTGTATTCGTGACTCCTTTTCCAACAATAGCAATCGTTTCGTATTCTCTCTCTTTCTCCACCTTCTTCCAAACCAACGCCAATCTTTCTTTCTCTCTTATTTGCTTCTGTTTTCCAGAACACCATGGGGGAAAGAGACCGAAAAAGGAAGAATGCTGATGATTCGAAAGCCTTCGAAGACGACGATCCTCTTGCCCTCTGCCTCTCTCCTCCCTCCCGCCCGCCCTAATCCTCTAACCCCACACCCTCCCCTTTCCCCCCCTTCCCCCGGGCCACCACAGCACTCCTTCCCTCCCCCTCCTCCCCCGCCGCCACCTCTTCTTCTCCCCGACTTCATCTCCGTCCCCTCCTCCGCCCGCGTGCGCTCCCCTCCGCCGCCGCCGCCGCAGCCGCCAACCCCCCTGCCCTTCCCCCCCCGCCACCGTCCACTCCCTCAACCACCTTCTCTCTCAGAACATCACGAACATCACCGGCGAGGCACAGTGCAAGCGCTGCGAGGCCTCCCAGGTCATCTCCTACGATCTCGTATCCAAGTTCAACGAGGTGGCGGCGTTCATCCGGGCGAGGAAGCATTGGATGCATGACCGCGCGCCGGCCGAGTGGATGACCCCGGCGTTCCCGGATTGCCGGTCCTGCGGGCAGCCCAACTGCATGCGCCCAGTGGTGGCGGCCAAGAAACAATCTATCAACTGGCTGTTCATGCTGTTAGGCCAAACCCTGGGATGTTGCACCCTGGATCAACTCAAGTACTTCTGCAAGCACACCAAGAACCACCGCACCGGGGCCAAGGACCGCGTCCTCTACCTCACCTACCTTGCACTCTGCAAGCAGCTCGATCCAGCTGGACCCTTTGAGCGGTGATCGGTCTCTCCGATCTACCGATCGATGATCATCGGCTGTCTGTGTGTCGATCCATCTCTTCTTGGTGGTGTTTGATATGATGCTCATGCTCCTCTTCCTTGTGCAGTAAGTTTGTCGTCGCGGTACGTAGGATTAAAGAACAAAGGGAGAGCAGAACTGTGACATGTGGCGCCTCGTTTTATCTTCTATTAATTACTTGTTATTTAAAGAGTGTTAGATGATAGGCGTCACTTCTAGCTAGGGCCATTACCATCAGTAGGCTTCTTTGAGAGTGATAAGTGAGATCTTGGTTAGTTGAGATGGAAAAAAAAAAAATTCATTTTTGAATCGTTCATACTTCCTCAAATATGATATTTCTCTTGATATACCAGTAGAGATTTATAGAGGTGGCTTTCAAACATTTGCAAAGCAGGAATGATAGATCTATTCATGTTTTTGACATTATTTTTCATGTTTTCATCAAGCATATATACATTTCAAGACTGACTAGAATGAATGCATATGCTCCACAGATATTTTAATAACAAATTTGCTTTGAGGAATAATTAGATCTCCTGCATGGTTATAAATGCTTGGTTCATGATGAAATTCCGATGTACAACCTTGGAAGGACTGATTCTGGTTACTTCTATGCTTTGAATCATCTCTTTTTGTATATATAATCATCAAATTATTTCAACACTAGACCCTCATACAAATATTTATTTGGCATAATATGGTACAATATAAGATTTTTTCCAAACACAAATGAAGGAACTGTCACATATGCGGATACATAATATCTGCATAAAACATGCCTATGCAGGTATAATGGGTTAAAAATGGGTCAACAAATATTTTATTTAAATGGAAAGTCTGTGTGCACGCACACGTCCATATTAATTCCTTGTGTTGGGTGTTTTCTTTCTCCCATTTGAATCTTGGATGCATATTTCTTATTATTTCTCTAGAAGTATTGTGCATCATAGTTTATATAAGACAATTTAAGTGCTCTATAAGCCCAATTAGTAACTGGTCCTTACACTTCTATTCACCATAGAATACGCCCTACGAAATTAAAAAGACTAAATATCACATAAATGTCTTGCATTGTTTTGTAAAAGGATACAATAGAAACATATGCAAGTTACACAATAATGATATATTCGAGTACATAGCACTGGTTGATTAAATCCATCATTCCCCACTTATCTGACAATCATTAAAAAGAAGAAGTTTTTGCTATATTACTTGCATATTAAGGTAAATTATGATTCTCATGGCTCACAAGATATATGACAACCAATTCAATCATTTAGGGCATGTTTCCGCTATTCATTATTGGATTAGGAAGCCTATTTGTGCATAATAGTCCATATTAATCTAACACCCCCTCCAGCTCGAATCCTATGGAAGGAAAAAAGAGAGATGATGTTCATGTTCATCTTTCTAGCATGGGACTTGATAAAGTCCTGATAGTTATAAACTGAGACTTTAGACGCGTCAATCAATAGTCCCAATTCTTGTAGGATATTCCTAGAGGAATGGCCAAATAGACCGTTATAGTTGATTTAATGAAACAATCGATAATTAAGAAATTTCTAAATTACATTGATTTACGTACCATGTTTCATGAAGTTAATAAACACTCGAACGAATAGTTTGATCATATAATTTTTGACCATTTTCTGTCCAACTTTTTTGAATGAGTGATGGTTAATAACTAACTCCTACATGGGAACTAATCTGCATAAATATAATTACTTTAAAGAAAGAGATTTCGCATTGCTCACATACCAAAGAGCCAAAATTATTCTGTTCCTCATGATGGTTAACAAGACTTTCCATGCATGTACAGCCAAGACTACCCTCTAGCTCTCTTTCCATGCATGACTAAGAATCTTTCTTTGGATTTCTTTTACAATTTTTCAAGAGGACTTTAGCAACTAATTCTAAGGATTTTATCGCTTCCAGGATTTAGTTTATTTTTTTTCATGTGGGAAAAATGGAGAAGAATAGATCATCCGTGTTTTTTTGGTGAATTTCTCAGATGTTAGGGGGCTGGGGAAGATCAGTAATTGTTTCATTGGTTTTTTAGCTAATTAGATTCTTTCTTGTTGTGTGTGTGTGTTTTTTTAAGCCAGTTTGGGGGATCAGTGGAAGAATAGTGTGAACTTTTATGGTAAATTGAACGTCCGATTCGAGACATTAAACCTCACCATGAGGAAACTTTTAGGTTTGTGGCAATAATGGAAGTCATTTGACTGCTGAATTTTTGTAACGTTACATATTGATGGATATAGCAACAACTTTAGTTAGAATTAGCTTTAGAACCTGGAAGCAAAAATAGATGACATTTAGTGCTGCTGTTTTTCCTTTTCTTTTCTTTTCTTCTTTTGGCATACCTAAAGACAGAACAATTATTCAGGGTTAGATTTTACTTGTCGATAGAGTTGAAACACAAAATCTTGAATGCAACTACTTAGATATCTGGATTGGAACATCCATTAAAATCTAAGCATTGGCTGCTGCAAACCGCATGCTGGGGTAATCCAAAATCTGAAGATCCGCCATTCGTTTTTTGCATTCATGGGATGAACTATTTTCTGCCTTATATTGGAGCCGGAGAGCTTGAAATTTATGGCCAGAGAGATCATCATACTGCGACGGTTGGATCACCCCAATGTAGTGAAATTGGAGGGTTTAGTGACCTCCAGGATGTCTTGTAGTTTGTATCTGGTGTTCGAATACATGGAGCATGACTTGGCTGGTCTTGCTGCCAGCCCTGGAATCAAGTTTACAGAACCTCAGGTTGAATTTTTCTGTTTGTCAAACCTTCTTAATCTTGTTACATCTCTTTTGTACTCATGCTTCTCATGCCATGTCGTGCCATTGCGTGCTGAACTGACCAGCACTTATATCTATGATTTCAAGATAAAGCTGTGTTGTGTCATTATTTTTGAACACTAGCTTGTGTTTACTCTGTCTTTCAAATTAGCTAGACATAAACCCAATCAAAACACCCAGTATCCATTTTCCTTCTTCCCTTATTCTTTTCTGTCAATCTTCGATCTGCTTCTCTTCTCATCTTTCCACTATGAAGAATAACTAGCCTATCTTCATCCTTTTTCTCTGTACTTTTTTCTTGTTTGATTCCTTTTCTTATCTTTCCCCTTTCCTGTCTACTTTGTTTCTCCATCGATTCTCTTTTTTTCAAAAGATATTTCTAGTCACAACAGTGGTATTGATTGCAGCAAGTTTCTATCTGGTCTCTTTTTATCGATCTCCTGCTTCCTTCTCCTCCCTTCCTCTTTTATTTTTGATGGAACTCTGCGGCTATTGAGTGCGGCAAATTTCTGTTAGTCTCTTTATTGATCTCCTCCTCCTCCTCCTCCTCCTCCTCCTCCTCCTTAGTCTGGCCCAAGTAGATTGATATGTAAGCATGCTGAGTATAACTCTTTGATTTTTGCCACATAGAGAGACAAATATAGCAAGAACAAGAACTGTGATATAGTTTCTTCCACTTATCGTGAGTTGAATATCGAAAAGTGGAACTGATAAACCCAGAATTTCCTTATTTAAACTGGACATTTGTCACTTTCATGTCCTTGTATGTGTCAATATAGGAAAGTTTTCTTGCATGTTCCAGCTTTAGAACTAAGAGATTTTTAAATAAATAAATTACACCAAAGAAGAGTTTGAAATTATTATGTGATTCTTGTCAAGTATTTGTAAGGGGATGCTGCTTGTTGGAAAGTCTTTTTGGTGCAGGTTGATAGGGGCACAAATAATTTGAAACATTGTTTTTTGATCTCAAATATGTTTTGTTTGCCTATACTCCACTAAAGAGGGGTGCTTCAATTTATGTAGAAGGTTGTCAAAAAAGGGCAAAGATCTAAAGTAACATGAACGTTGTGTGGTAAGATGTGGACTTGTGGAAAGCTTCAAGATAATATTAGAAGTAGCCCTAAAGAGGAATACTTTAGCAAATCCATTCAATGACATTTACTCGGACACTTGGAATGAAACAGCAAAAGAACCACCTCAGTCTGTTTGCCTCAAAATTCTGGAGTTATCCTTCCTCTTCCCTAAAGGACCATCAGTGCCTGGAAATTGAAATATCCATTTCAATTGAAAGGCCTGCAGAAAGAGGATTGCAACTTTTACAGGGAAATGAAATAAAAAAAAGTAGGTACTTGACCGTAAAACCCTGGAACTTCTTGCTAAATTTTCCACTTTGGTTCACAAAATCTATTATTTCTTGCCTGCAGAGAGGAAACGAGTGGATGATGAACAAACCAGCAATATGCGACCATTATAATAACTACAATAATCCATTTGGCAGGGAACAGATACATATATGAATGCTAAAAAAAGAGGGAAGCAGCATCCTGTTAAAAAAGATCCCTACACTTGGTCATGGGGACAGAGAAACTGAATATATGAATGCTAGATTTGATTTCAAAGTTCAAAATAAACAAGAAAAGAATTTAAACTATCAAGCACGAATAAATCCTATAATCCCAATCCTGAAATACGGAACATGCTTAAACTGTTCATATTTTAAATTAAGAAAACTTACTGTCATAACGTAACAGGAAATTACAGAAAAAATATTAAAAGAACCATGCAAGAAAACAACTTCTTTATGCATTGATTTTTGTTCTACTTTGTGGAAAATGTGCCAGTGTGTCCCTATTTAATCTATAGCAATATTGTACAAATGATTAAAAAATAAAAAGCATAAATAACCGGCATTATTTCAGATACCATATCATAATCATCAGAACAATACTATAATTTGCAGAACGCAAATGATTAAAAAATAAAAAGCATAAATAACCGGCATTATTTCAGATACCATATCATAATCATCAGAACAATACTATAATTTGCAGAACCGCTGTAACAAAGAAGGTTGTGACCTCACAGTAATTAAAAAAGATTTAGTATATGATATATGGAAGTATCATAAAACAAATAAAACAACATCAACATTAGAAATAACCAGCACTGTTTCAGATATTACATCATAATCATCAACAAAACATTGATTTATAAAAACTACTGATACCAAGAAGGCTGTAACCTCATAATGAATAAGATTTAGTATATGATCCTGACAAGCATCAACGGATCCTTTCTTTAACCAATAAACATGAGCACCTCTATCTGCTTCGTGTCATTGGCTATGAAAATAATGCCAAATGGTGCTTGCTTTCTTGATTGCTTGCGTATGTGCTTGCTTTCGTGTTCGCATGCATGCATTCTTGCCTCGTAATATAGCCAATAACCAAGGTTCGCAATACCAGTTTCAATACCCTATCGGTACCATGTTGGTATAATGTCAATACAAGTTAGCTCAGTGTGTTGCACTTAGTAAACCCCCCATACCAAGTATTGGCTTGGCACCAATATGGTATTGGGCTATATGCACCGACCCGACGAACCTTAGCCTATAGCATTATGTAAGGATATATAAAGCCCTGCTAGCCTTAGAATGCATCCCCCAGCTTCAAAGTTGCATTTTCTGCTTTTAGAAGTACATCTGTCCGAGGACTTGTACCAATCGGCACAATTGGACTATCGTACATAAAAGTGAATAAGAGAGAATAAGAAATTTGTGACATTCCATAAATGAATGCTAGAAAACTGTAGAAGAAAGGCATATAACTCTAGGTGATACATGGATATGAAAGTTTTAAGTGCAAGATTAGTACTTCTGCAAGCACACCAAGAACCATTGCACCGAGGCCAAGGACCGCGTCCTCTACCTAACCTACCTTGGACTCTGCAAGCAGCTCGATCCAGCTGGACCCTTTGATCGGTGATCGGTCTCTCCGATCCACCCATCAATGATCATTGGCTGTCTGTTAGCCGATCCATCTCTTCTTGGTGGTGTTGATATGATGCTAATGCTCTTCTCTTCTTTGTGCAGTAAGTGGTATATATGTAGGATTAGAGAACAAAGGGAGAGTAGAACGTGACATGTTGCACCTCGTTGTATCTTCTGCTTCCTTTCGCTCTTTTGGAGTTACTTATGAAACTATACTACTACTATTAATTACTTGTTATGAAGAGTATTAGATGATTGGTGCCGCTTCTAGTGCCGTTACCATAAGTGGAAATGAAGCTTCTTTGAATGTGATAAGTGAGATCTTGGTTAGTTGAGATGGAAGACAATTTTGAATCGTTCATACTTTTTCAAATATGATATCTCTCTTGATATATTAGTAGACACTTATAGATGTGACTGTCAAACATTTGCAACGTAAGAATTATAGATCTATTCATGTTTTCGACATTATTTTTCATGTTCTCATTGTCCATATATATATTTTCAAGACTGACTAGAATGAATGCATATGCTCGACAGAAATTATAATAAAAAATTTGCTTTGAGTAATAATTAGATCTCCTGCATGGTTTCAAATGCTTGGCTCATGATGAAATTTCGATGTACAACCTTGGAACGACTGATTCTGGTTACTTCTATGCTTTAAATCTTCTCTTTTTGTATATATAATCATCAAGTTATTTCAACATTGGATCCTGATACAAATATTTATTTGGCGTAATATGGTACAATATAAGATTTTCTCCTAACACAAATGAAGGAACTGTGATAAATGTGGATACATGATATCTGCGTATGTGCAAGTATAACAGGCTAAAAATGGATCAGCAAATATTTTATTTAAATGGAAAGTCTATGTGTGCACATACACGAGTCCATATTAGTTCCTTGTAATTTTTGTTGGGTTTTCTTTAGAAGTATTGTGCATCATAGTTTATATAAGATAATTTAAGTGCTCTATAAGCCCAATTATAATTAGTAACTAGTCCCTTACACTTCTATTCAACATAGAATATGGTCCTGCGAAATTAAAAATAGTAAATATCACATCAATGTCTTGCATTGTTTTGTAAAACTATATAATAGAAACATAGTAATGATATATTCGAGTACATAGTACTGGTCGATTAAAACCATCATTCCCACTTATATAACAATCATTAAAAAAAAAATGAAGTTTTTGATATATAACTTGCATATTAAGGTAAATTATGATTCTCATGACTCATAGGATATAGTGCAACCAATTCAATCATTTAGGGCATGTTTCTGCTATATTCATTGCTGGATTAGGAAGCCCATTTGTGCATAATAACCCATGTCAATCTAACACACCCTCCAGCCCGAATCCTATAGGAGGAAAAAAAAAGATGTTCATGTTCTTCTTTCTAGCATGGTGCAGATATGGTCCTGATAGTTAGACTGTAAACCGGTCAATAGTCCCAATTCTTGCCGGATATTCCTAGAGGAATGGCCAAACATACCCTTAATGTTGATTAATTGAAACAATCAATAATTGACAAATTTCTAAAGTACAATGATTTACTTACAGTTAAATACTAATTCCTATATAGGAACTAGTTTTGCATAAATATAATTACTTTAGAAAAAGAGATTTTATATTGCACACATACCAAAAAGCCAAAATTATCCTGTCCTTCATGGTTAACTAGACTTTCCGTGTATGTACAGCAAAGACTACTCTTTAGCTCTCTTTCCATTCATGACTAAGAATTCTACTATGGATTTCTTTTACAATTTAAGATGATTTAGCAACTAAAATCGAAAAAGTCTCTATAATTCAAAATTAGATCTTTATGGAAATCTAGATTGAGCTTTTCGATTCCATAAAGCTCTACAATTTACCACATCAACCTGGTCAGGCTCTATGGATTTTGCTTTGAAACAACAGTCAAAGCTCTGGTGCATGAATACATGGAGAATGGATCACTCGACTAATACTTGTTCAATGAAAATAGCAATTGGGACTGCTAAGGGAATTAGGTACTTGCATGAAGGGTGGAAGCAAAGGATATATTACATTATGACATAAAGCCAGGCGATGCTCTTCTCGCTGCAAACTTCTCTCCCAACCCTTGCTATAGTTGCCATTGCCTGTGACTCACAATTGTCATATTATAAAGTCTCTACCAACTGAGATCAAGCATGGTGCGCTTGGCTCAAGTTCAGTTCATTTTGTAAAAGCTCGAACACATCTTATTTTTGTAAACAACTCACTTAAGAGATCCTGTAAGAACTTAATGTCTTTCAACATTATCATTTTTCATTTCAAGATTATTATACGGACTATACCTTAATTCAAGAGTTCAAATTATATATATAAGTTATAATATATAATAATAATTATATATATAATAAATAAAATATTAAATATATGATTTAATATATATTATATGTAAATTATTTATATATTTATATTGTGAGATTAATGAAGATAACTCAAGCAAGCGAAGTCTAGTCGTAGCTTGGCCCACTTGCTAATTGGTCAAGCCGAACTTGATTTGAATTCTGAGCCCAAGAGTTGGCTAAGAACAACTCTCTCCAACCCTGTAGAACCAAGTGTATTTCTCTTTCCACTACGTAGGACTTGTACAAACTTACTGCAACAACCCAGGACCTCACCCAAAATGGCTAGCCGGAAGTTACTATTTGGATTTCTTGATCTTGTATAAATACCCAAGATCTACTCAACGAATAACCGATGTGGGACTAAACACATGCCCGCACGGGTCCTCACATACTCCCCCCGTTCAAGCCCTGACGTCCTCGTCAGGCTAAGGATACAAATCCATTCAAATCTAATCACAAACACCACGATCGGCTCATGGTTAGCCCCAATGGATCCGTGCTGCAGTGTCCCCTAGTCCACATAGATTATGGGTCGGGTCCGCTCTGATACCATTTGCAACAACCCAGGATCTCACCCAAATGGCTAGCCGGAAGTTACTATTTGGGTTCCTTGATCCTGTATAATACCCAAGATCTACCCAGCGAATAACCGATGTGGGACGAAACACACGCCCGCACGGGTCCTCACACTTTTGCTCTATCATCCTTCTCCACATCCTTTGTAATTATTAGTACATTCTCCATAAATAAATAGAGGGAAGTTTCTCATTTCCTCCAATTTCCATCAAAAAAAAATCTTCATAACTTTTTACATTCAGTTTGTATTTTAAAAACCTAATGCGTGGTTGTCCATCGAAATTCTACAAGGACTCTTGAACGCACTGCTATAGCATGTGGAATCCTCAATTCCACAAGATACTTTTTTATCTCTAAGTATAGGTTAGTGCCAAAATTATTTAGTAAACTCCACACAAACGCAGTTGGCAGCAGGATAGTGGGAGCATTAACCATTGTCCTATATTTTTTTGTATCTCATAGTGGTGCTATACCGGACAGGTCCTATGCAAATCAGAGGCAAGACAAAATTAATTAAGAAGAAAGCATGTTTGGCTCGCACCATGCGATCCATGTAATTTTCTTCCGAACACCCGAATCTTGTAATCACTACTCCTGAAATTGGAGGCGACACTTAGAAATGTACAATATTTACTATGCCACAATGGTGATTTAGGCTTTTTCATGCCTACTTATGGGTCATCCAATAAAAGCATAGATCAGATCTGACTTGTACAATATATTATGTAGTCCTTGTCAATTGCCTTTCCTTTCATGCTAGCAACGGTGGTTCATTATATATTAGATGCATAGTAGAAATAAAGTCTCTACTAACTGAGATCAAGCATGGCGCGCTTGGCTCAAGTTTAGCTCATTTTGTAAAGGCTCGAACACATCTTATTTTTGTAAACAACTCATTTAAGAGATTCTGTAATAACTTAATGTCTTTCAAAATTATCATTTTTCATTTCAAGATGATTATACAGAGTGTACCTTAACTCAAGAGTTCAAATTATATAAGTTATAATATATAATAATTAATATATATATATATGATAAATAAAAATATTAAAAATATGATTTAATATATATTATATGTAAATTATTTATATATTTATATTGTGAGATTAATGAAGATAACTCAAGCAAGCGAAGTCTAGTCGTAGCTTGGCCCACTCGCTAATTGGTCAAGCCGAACTTTATTTGAATTCTGAGCCCAAGAGTTGGCTAAGAACAACACGCTCCAACCCTGTAGGACCAAGTGTATTTCTCTTTCCACTACGTAGGACCTGTACAAACTTACGGTGCACATGACAGAGAGATTAACACCAAAGACTGCAGATATAGCTCCCTAATAAACAAACAAGAGTAATTAATTTCTCCTCGTGCTTGCATGGCAAATTAATAGACAGCCAAAGATATTAATAAACTCCGAAACAAGTGCGACCCTTCGTAGAAGTTGCATAACTTCTCCTACCAGCTACTTCTTTCACGATGAGTTTGAAGCAACTGAATTGCTATCACGGATCGCAAAGATCCAATCTAAGAATCGTGTGCAATCTAAGAGAGATCCATTATGTCTGCCTAAGATAAGATTTTCTTTTTTCTTTAAAGCAAAACAGTCGAGAAACAACTTTAATTTGAACAGATCCACGTTAAGATAGTTTACGTCACCATATAAACTAGCTCGATTTATCAATACAAAGCACAGCTAGTCAAAGACAAACTCTAAGAGAGCACGGCGCTAGTTTGTTGGTAGAATCCCAAGCAAACCGCCCTCTGGTCTTCTATTAAACATAAAATCAAAAGCCATATTTATCTCTCCTCCTTTAGTTGGTTAGCTTCTGAATTTAAGATATCCTTTCAGATTTCGAACTTCAAAATAAATATCCCCTCCCTTACCAAGTGTCTCCTACGGCACTAGCTTATTTGAACTTCCAAATAGATTTCCTCCCTTCTCTCTTTCCTCGTCGTCTCTATCCCTTCCTTTTTTTTCTGCTATCTCTTCCTTTTTTTTCTTTGTATTCGTGACTCCTTTTCCAACAATAGCAATCGTTTCGTATTCTCTCTCTTTCTCCACCTTCTTCCAAACCAACGCCAATCTTTCTTTCTCTCTTATTTGCTTCTGTTTTCCAGAACACCATGGGGGAAAGAGACCGAAAAAGGAAGAATGCTGATGATTCGAAAGCCTTCGAAGACGACGATCCTCTTGCCCTCTGCCTCTCTCCTCCCTCCCGCCGCCCTAATCCTCTAACCCCACACCCTCCCCTTTCCCCCCCTTCCCCCGGGCCACCACAGCACTCCTTCCCTCCCCCTCCTCCCCCGCCGCCACCTCTTCTTCTCCCCGACTTCATCTCCGTCCCCTCCTCCGCCGCGTGCGCTCCCTCCGCCGCCGCCGCCGCAGCCGCCAACCCCCCTGCCCTTCCCCCCCGCCACCGTCCACTCCCTCAACCACCTTCTCTCTCAGAACATCACGAACATCACCGGCGAGGCACAGTGCAAGCGCTGCGAGGCCTCCCAGGTCATCTCCTACGATCTCGTATCCAAGTTCAACGAGGTGGCGGCGTTCATCCGGGCGAGGAAGCATTGGATGCATGACCGCGCGCCGGCCGAGTGGATGACCCCGGCGTTCCCGGATTGCCGGTCCTGCGGGCAGCCCAACTGCATGCGCCCAGTGGTGGCGGCCAAGAAACAATCTATCAACTGGCTGTTCATGCTGTTAGGCCAAACCCTGGGATGTTGCACCCTGGATCAACTCAAGTACTTCTGCAAGCACACCAAGAACCACCGCACCGGGGCCAAGGACCGCGTCCTCTACCTCACCTACCTTGCACTCTGCAAGCAGCTCGATCCAGCTGGACCCTTTTGAGCGGTGATCGGTCTCTCCGATCTACCGATCGATGATCATCGGCTGTCTGTGTGTCGATCCATCTCTTCTTGGTGGTGTTTGATATGATGCTCATGCTCCTCTTCCTTGTGCAGTAAGTTTGTCGTCGCGGTACGTAGGATTAAAGAACAAAGGGAGAGCAGAACTGTGACATGTGGCGCCTCGTTTTATCTTCTATTAATTACTTGTTATTTAAAGAGTGTTAGATGATAGGCGTCACTTCTAGCTAGGGCCATTACCATCAGTAGGCTTCTTTGAGAGTGATAAGTGAGATCTTGGTTAGTTGAGATGGAAAAAAAAAAAAAATTCATTTTTGAATCGTTCATACTTCCTCAAATATGATATTTCTCTTGATATACCAGTAGAGATTTATAGAGGTGGCTTTCAAACATTTGCAAAGCAGGAATGATAGATCTATTCATGTTTTTGACATTATTTTTCATGTTTTCATCAAGCATATATACATTTTCAAGACTGACTAGAATGAATGCATATGCTCCACAGATATTTTAATAACAAATTTGCTTTGAGGAATAATTAGATCTCCTGCATGGTTATAAATGCTTGGTTCATGATGAAATTCCGATGTACAACCTTGGAAGGACTGATTCTGGTTACTTCTATGCTTTGAATCATCTCTTTTTGTATATATAATCATCAAATTATTTCAACACTAGACCCTCATACAAATATTTATTTGGCATAATATGGTACAATATAAGATTTTTTCCAAACACAAATGAAGGAACTGTCACATATGCGGATACATAATATCTGCATAAAACATGCCTATGCAGGTATAATGGGTTAAAAATGGGTCAACAAATATTTTATTTAAATGGAAAGTCTGTGTGCACGCACACGTCCATATTAATTCCTTGTGTTGGGTGTTTTCTTTCTCCCATTTGAATCTTGGATGCATATTTCTTATTATTTCTCTAGAAGTATTGTGCATCATAGTTTATATAAGACAATTTAAGTGCTCTATAAGCCCAATTAGTAACTGGTCCTTACACTTCTATTCACCATAGAATACGCCCTACGAAATTAAAAAGACTAAATATCACATAAATGTCTTGCATTGTTTTGTAAAAGGATACAATAGAAACATATGCAAGTTACACAATAATGATATATTCGAGTACATAGCACTGGTTGATTAAATCCATCATTCCCACTTATCTGACAATCATTAAAAAGAAGAAGTTTTTGCTATATTACTTGCATATTAAGGTAAATTATGATTCTCATGGCTCACAAGATATATGACAACCAATTCAATCATTTAGGGCATGTTTCCGCTATTCAGTATTGGATTAGGAAGCCTATTTGTGCATAATAGTCCATATTAATCTAACACCCCCTCCAGCTCGAATCCTATGGAAGGAAAAAAGAGAGATGATGTTCATGTTCATCTTTCTAGCATGGGACTTGATAAAGTCCTGATAGTTATAAACTGAGACTTTAGACGCGTCAATCAATAGTCCCAATTCTTGTAGGATATTCCTAGAGGAATGGCCAAATAGACCGTTATAGTTGATTTAATGAAACAATCGATAATTAAGAAATTTCTAAATTACATTGATTTACGTACCATGTTTCATGAAGTTAATAAACACTCGAACGAATAGTTTGATCATATAATTTTTGACCATTTTCTGTCCAACTTTTTTGAATGAGTGATGGTTAATAACTAACTCCTACATGGGAACTAATCTGCATAAATATAATTACTTTAAAGAAAGAGATTTCGCATTGCTCACATACCAAAGAGCCAAAATTATTCTGTTCCTCATGATGGTTAACAAGACTTTCCATGCATGTACAGCCAAGACTACCCTCTAGCTCTCTTTCCATGCATGACTAAGAATCTTTCTTTGGATTTCTTTTACAATTTTTCAAGAGGACTTTAGCAACTAATTCTAAGGATTTTATCGCTTCCAGGATTTAGTTTATTTTTTTTCATGTGGGAAAAATGGAGAAGAATAGATCATCCGTGTTTTTTTGGTGAATTTCTCAGATGTTAGGGGGCTGGGGAAGATCAGTAATTGTTTCATTGGTTTTTTAGCTAATTAGATTCTTTCTTGTTGTGTGTGTGTGTTTTTTAAGCCAGTTTGGGGGATCAGTGGAAGAATAGTGTGAACTTTTATGGTAAATTGAACGTCCGATTCGAGACATTAAACCTCACCATGAGGAAACTTTTAGGTTTGTGGCAATAATGGAAGTCATTTGACTGCTGAATTTTGTAACGTTACATATTGATGGATATAGCAACAACTTTAGTTAGAATTAGCTTTAGAACCTGGAAGCAAAAATAGATGACATTTAGTGCTGCTGTTTTTCCTTTTCTTTTCTTTTCTTCTTTTGGCATACCTAAAGACAGAACAATTATTCAGGGTTAGATTTTACTTGTCGATAGAGTTGAAACACAAAATCTTGAATGCAACTACTTAGATATCTGGATTGGAACATCCATTAAAATCTAAGCATTGGCTGCTGCAAACCGCATGCTGGGGTAATCCAAAATCTGAAGATCCGCCATTCGTTTTTTGCATTCATGGGATGAACTATTTTCTGCCTTATATTGGAGCCGGAGAGCTTGAAATTTATGGCCAGAGAGATCATCATACTGCGACGGTTGGATCACCCCAATGTAGTGAAATTGGAGGGTTTAGTGACCTCCAGGATGTCTTGTAGTTTGTATCTGGTGTTCGAATACATGGAGCATGACTTGGCTGGTCTTGCTGCCAGCCCTGGAATCAAGTTTACAGAACCTCAGGTTGAATTTTTCTGTTTGTCAAACCTTCTTAATCTTGTTACATCTCTTTTGTACTCATGCTTCTCATGCCATGTCGTGCCATTGCGTGCTGAACTGACCAGCACTTATATCTATGATTTCAAGATAAAGCTGTGTTGTGTCATTATTTTTGAACACTAGCTTGTGTTTACTCTGTCTTTCAAATTAGCTAGACATAAACCCAATCAAAACACCCAGTATCCATTTTCCTTCTTCCCTTATTCTTTTCTGTCAATCTTCGATCTGCTTCTCTTCTCATCTTTCCACTATGAAGAATAACTAGCCTATCTTCATCCTTTTTCTCTGTACTTTTTTCTTGTTTGATTCCTTTTCTTATCTTTCCCCTTTCCTGTCTACTTTGTTTCTCCATCGATTCTCTTTTTTTCAAAAGATATTTCTAGTCACAACAGTGGTATTGATTGCAGCAAGTTTCTATCTGGTCTCTTTTTATCGATCTCCTGCTTCCTTCTCCTCCCTTCCTCTTTTATTTTTGATGGAACTCTGCGGCTATTGAGTGCGGCAAATTTCTGTTAGTCTCTTTATTGATCTCCTCCTCCTCCTCCTCCTCCTCCTCCTCCTCCTTAGTCTGGCCCAAGTAGATTGATATGTAAGCATGCTGAGTATAACTCTTTGATTTTTGCCACATAGAGAGACAAATATAGCAAGAACAAGAACTGTGATATAGTTTCTTCCACTTATCGTGAGTTGAATATCGAAAAGTGGAACTGATAAACCCAGAATTTCCTTATTTAAACTGGACATTTGTCACTTTCATGTCCTTGTATGTGTCAATATAGGAAAGTTTTCTTGCATGTTCCAGCTTTAGAACTAAGAGATTTTTAAATAAATAAATTACACCAAAGAAGAGTTTGAAATTATTATGTGATTCTTGTCAAGTATTTGTAAGGGGATGCTGCTTGTTGGAAAGTCTTTTTGGTGCAGGTTGATAGGGGCACAAATAATTTGAAACATTGTTTTTTGATCTCAAATATGTTTTGTTTGCCTATACTCCACTAAAGAGGGGTGCTTCAATTTATGTAGAAGGTTGTCAAAAAAGGGCAAAGATCTAAAGTAACATGAACGTTGTGTGGTAAGATGTGGACTTGTGGAAAACTTCAAGATAATATTAGAAGTAGCCCTAAAGAGGAATACTTTAGCAAATCCATTCAATGACATTTACTCGGACACTTGGAATGAAACAGCAAAAGAACCACCTCAGTCTGTTTGCCTCAAAATTCTGGAGTTATCCTTCCTCTTCCCTAAAGGACCATCAGTGCCTGGAAATTGAAATATCCATTTCAATTGAAAGGCCTGCAGAAAGAGGATTGCAACTTTTACAGGGAAATGAAATAAAAAAAAGTAGGTACTTGACCGTAAAACCCTGGAACTTCTTGCTAAATTTTCCACTTTGGTTCACAAAATCTATTATTTCTTGCCTGCAGAGAGGAAACGAGTGGATGATGAACAAACCAGCAATATGCGACCATTATAATAACTACAATAATCCATTTGGCAGGGAACAGATACATATATGAATGCTAAAAAAAGAGGGAAGCAGCATCCTGTTAAAAAAAGATCCCTACACTTGGTCATGGGGACAGAGAAACTGAATATATGAATGCTAGATTTGATTTCAAAGTTCAAAATAAACAAGAAAAGAATTTAAACTATCAAGCACGAATAAATCCTATAATCCCAATCCTGAAATACGGAACATGCTTAAACTGTTCATATTTTAAATTAAGAAAACTTACTGTCATAACGTAACAGGAAATTACAGAAAAAATATTAAAAGAACCATGCAAGAAAACAACTTCTTTATGCATTGATTTTTGTTCTACTTTGTGGAAAATGTGCCAGTGTGTCCCTATTTAATCTATAGCAATATTGTACAAATGATTAAAAAATAAAAAGCATAAATAACCGGCATTATTTCAGATACCATATCATAATCATCAGAACAATACTATAATTTGCAGAACGCAAATGATTAAAAAATAAAAAGCATAAATAACCGGCATTATTTCAGATACCATATCATAATCATCAGAACAATACTATAATTTGCAGAACCGCTGTAACAAAGAAGGTTGTGACCTCACAGTAATTAAAAAAGATTTAGTATATGATATATGGAAGTATCATAAAACAAATAAAACAACATCAACATTAGAAATAACCAGCACTGTTTCAGATATTACATCATAATCATCAACAAAACATTGATTTATAAAACTACTGATACCAAGAAGGCTGTAACCTCATAATGAATAAGATTTAGTATATGATCCTGACAAGCATCAACGGATCCTTTCTTTAACCAATAAACATGAGCACCTCTATCTGCTTCGTGTCATTGGCTATGAAAATAATGCCAAATGGTGCTTGCTTTCTTGATTGCTTGCGTATGTGCTTGCTTTCGTGTTCGCATGCATGCATTCTTGGCTCGTAATATAGCCAATAACCAAGGTTCGCAATACCAGTTTCAATACCCTATCGGTACCATGTTGGTATAATGTCAATACAAGTTAGCTCAGTGTGTTGCACTTAGTAAACCCCCCATACCAAGTATTGGCTTGGCACCAATATGGTATTGGGCTATATGCACCGACCCGACGAACCTTAGCCTATAGCATTATGTAAGGATATATAAAGCCCTGCTAGCCTTAGAATGCATCCCCCAGCTTCAAAGTTGCATTTTCTGCTTTTAGAAGTACATCTGTCCGAGGAATCGGCACAATTGGACTATCGTACATAAAAGTGAATAAGAGAGAATAAGAAATTTGTGACATTCCATAAATGAATGCTAGAAAACTGTAGAAGAAAGGCATATAACTCTAGGTGATACATGGATATGAAAGTTTTAAGTGCAAGATTAGTACTTCTGCAAGCACACCAAGAACCATTGCACCGGGGCCAAGGACCGCGTCCTCTACCTAACCTACCTTGGACTCTGCAAGCAGCTCGATCCAGCTGGACCCTTTGATCGGTGATCGGTCTCTCCGATCCACCCATCAATGATCATTGGCTGTCTGTTAGCCGATCCATCTCTTCTTGGTGGTGTTGATATGATGCTAATGCTCTTCTCTTCTTTGTGCAGTAAGTGGTATATATGTAGGATTAGAGAACAAAGGGAGAGTAGAACGTGACATGTTGCACCTCGTTGTATCTTCTGCTTCCTTTCGCTCTTTTGGAGTTACTTATGAAACTATACTACTACTATTAATTACTTGTTATGAAGAGTATTAGATGATTGGTGCCGCTTCTAGTGCCGTTACCATAAGTGGAAATGAAGCTTCTTTGAATGTGTGTCACGACCCCCGCCCCGTTCCCGGCGGGCCGCCGCGACGGTCCTAGGGTGCGGGTAGGCATAAGGCCACCAGCCACCGCGTAGAACCCTACTACCTATCAATTATCAATAAATCTTGAAAAAAAATTTGGCATGATGCATGCACAAAATGATCACTTTTCCTATAGTGACCTGTCAGGATTATCTCAATACATACAACACACTACCTGTCAGAGCAGCAATCACATAATCTGTCACATAATAAACCTGGACAATATATAGCAATACATTATCACAGGCACACAACTGATCTGCACACATATATATATATACCTACTTCCCAATCCATCCATGGTCAAACCCATATCCACAACAGGATCTATGACTGTAACTATGCACTATATACAATAGAAAATACACCAAAAGGTATAAACCTCTATCTACATTATACTATACTATACTATGGAGCGGCACAGCTAGCAGGCAATCTCTAACCCTGCTCTTCTCTATACAATACCTGCCCTGAAATCAAAAACACCAAACTGGAGAGTGAGTATATAAATACTCAGTGAGTGGAGTAGAGAGTACTATGCATATGAGACAAGATATAATCATGGCTCGAGGTGAAATCTCAAGATCAATAACAAGATGAACATGAACTCAACATAAAGAATATGGAGTAAATCATCAATATCACCACAATCACAATCAACTCATCTGAAGCATATATGGAATAATCGAGTAAACATATATACTACTCATGAATATGCTCAATAGATCATAATGCTGGAACATACAAATCAGGTGTCAATATGCTGAATCATCAACAAGACAGCTATTGGGAGGTGGGTTTTATGCCCTAGGCGAACCAGCAACAACTCCCTACTGTCACATACATATGCAGGATAAGACACTATACCAATAATATAAATGCTAGATAGCTATCGGGAGGTGGGTTTTACGCCCCAGGCGAACCAGCAACAACTCCCCACTATCACATGCATATGCAGAATAAGACACCATACTGATAATATAAATGCAAGCCAGTATCCAGAACAGAAATCCATCTCACATCTATATACTAAACGGCACTTCGCGGGAATTCTACATCCGCGGAAAGCCATACTGCACCTCGCGGGGTCTTACTATGCCCGGCGGCAAGCAGAATATAAGTCGTAGGACTGGCCAATCCTACGCCTAGGGCCGTGTCCCCCCCTAGGAAGGGACTGGGCTCCGTCCACCCAGAAGGCTACTATGTGCACAAAGGCCGATGTTCAACCCCATCGACTATAGGTGTCCTGCAGATACTGTCAAGCCATGCATGAATGCCATAATGCACCCTCCCAATACTCTACTAAAAGGAGCATAATTAAGACTACCACTCACTCGACTCCGACCCAATCATAAACTAACATCAGGTTTGAGAGTGAGGGGTCAAGGGTGTGCAATGCAACTCAATATACCACTTACAAGTCTTTGAAATAGAGGAAATGAAATCAATTTACAAAAGAAGTCATTTCACAATTCAGATCCAATTTAATTACTCATAAAGAGTATAATCAAGGTTACCACTTACAAGTCTTTGAAATAGAGGAAATGAAATCAATTTACAAAAGAAGTCATTTCACAATTCAGATCCAATTTAATTACTCATAAAGAGTATAATCAAGGCTACCACTCATAAGTCTTTGAAATAGAGGAAATGAAATTAATTTACAAAAGAAGTCATTTCACAATTCAGATCCAATTTAATTTCTCATAAACCTCTCGTAATTCTTCTCAATGTTTCCTCAAATGCATGTACAGAATAATCAAGCATGGAGAATCAAGATTATAGAGGAATCTACTACAATATCAATCAATATGCTCAAGTGGAATCAATTCACACTTGGCGACATTCATGAAAATGAATTAAGGAAGCTCATGGTGCAAAGTACATGACTCCCACTCACCTGCCAATCCGGCACGGCCTTGATACGCCTCTAGAATTTTACAGTAGGCAGCAGGGGACTTCTTCCTCTTGTTCCCTAGCTTCTTGCCCAACTGTGACATGCATTTACAATACATTTAGTTTTGTATCGAGGGCTATAATCTACGTGCCAATTATAATATAGGGAACTTTAATTGATTCAACTCCCCCGTTCCCTAAATCTTTTCTTTTCTTTCTCTTTTTCTTTTTCTATTAATTAACTCATCATTTATGTGTATTAGGGACTCCCTTGCACGAGTACAAGGTCCCTTTTAGCTTGATCTAGGCTTAATACCCTATTATAGCATGAAATCCCCTATTTTCCACCCGGATGAACAGTAATCCGGACCGACAGCCGGTTACTTCATCCCGGGTTTGATCCACTTTCAGGACTCCAAATTTGATGAAATTTTTACCTAACATTCTACACTCATAGGGGATTCTAAAGAGGTAACATGCATTGCTATCAGAGGTCGTTTGTCCCTCTAAATAATTCGCCGAAGTTGGAACTTTGACACGATTTTTCCGTAGTGCCGGAAAAATTTGTCTAAATCCGATTCTTTCTCTTTTAACACCCTTTACAACTATCATCTATCTTTTCTATAGCATAAATTCTTTAGAATACTAGGTAGGGACAGGTATTTACCTTTTTCTTCTTGTGAAACTTGGGTCCTTGCGTAGAGGAAAAGGAAACCGACACTTTCCTTTTTTGTTTCCGCCGGCACACAACCGGGATCCCCCCTTCCCTTCTCTTCTTTTTCTTCTTTTGGACTCTCCCTCTTCTTCTCTTCTTCTCTCTTTTCTTCTCTTTTTCTTCTTCTTCTTTTTCTTCTTTTTCTTCTCTTTTTTCTCTCCTTTTCCTCCTCTTCTTCTCTCCTTTTCCTTCTCTGTGTTTCTACCGCCTGAGACCCCCTCCCCTCCTTCTCGGTTTCATTCCACCGACAGCACACTCAACCCACCAATTAAGTCACATCAAACAAAACCAAATCCCCATTTTGCCCTTGCCACTTCGATATATCTGCAATTATGCCATTATCTTTTGATTCCTTCCCATTTTGCCCCTAACACTTCAACACATCTACTATTATGCCATTAACTTTTGATTCCTTCCAATTTTACCCCTTATATCAATTTTAAAGGACTATTCTATCCCTTTTTTATAAAAAAAAATTTTTTTTGGGGTTATTACAATGTGATAAGTGAGATCTTGGTTAGTTGAGATGGAAGACAATTTTGAATCGTTCATACTTTTTCAAATATGATATCTCTCTTGATATATTAGTAGACACTTATAGATGTGACTGTCAAACATTTGCAACGTAAGAATTATAGATCTATTCATGTTTTCGACATTATTTTTCATGTTCTCATTGTCCATATATATATTTTCAAGACTGACTAGAATGAATGCATATGCTCGACAGAAATTATAATAAAAAATTTGCTTTGAGTAATAATTAGATCTCCTGCATGGTTTCAAATGCTTGGTTCATGATGAAATTTCGATGTACAACCTTGGAACGACTGATTCTGGTTACTTCTATGCTTTAAATCTTCTCTTTTTGTATATATAATCATCAAGTTATTTCAACATTGGATCCTGATACAAATATTTATTTGGCGTAATATGGTACAATATAAGATTTTCTCCTAACACAAATGAAGGAACTGTGATAAATGTGGATACATGATATCTGCGTATGTGCAGGTATAACAGGTTAAAAATGGATCAGCAAATATTTTATTTAAATGGAAAGTCTATGTGTGCACATACACGAGTCCATATTAGTTCCTTGTAATTTTTGTTGGGTTTTCTTTAGAAGTATTGTGCATCATAGTTTATATAAGATAATTTAAGTGCTCTATAAGCCCAATTATAATTAGTAACTAGTCCCTTACACTTCTATTCAACATAGAATATGGTCCTGCGAAATTAAAACTAGTAAATATCACATCAATGTCTTGCATTGTTTTGTAAAACTATATAATAGAAACATAGTAATGATATATTCGAGTACATAGTACTGGTCGATTAAAACCATCATTCCCACTTATATAACAATCATTAAAAAAAATGAAGTTTTTGATATATATAACTTGCATATTAAGGTAAATCATGATTCTCATGACTCATAGGATATAGTGCAACCAATTCAATCATTTAGGGCATGTTTCTGCTATATTCATTGCTGGATTAGGAAGCCCATTTGTGCATAATAACCCATGTCAATCTAACACACCCTCCAGCCCGAATCCTATAGGAGGAAAAAAAAAGATGTTCATGTTCTTCTTTCTAGCATGGTGCAGATATGGTCCTGATAGTTAGACTGTAAACCGGTCAATAGTCCCAATTCTTGCCGGATATTCCTAGAGGAATGGCCAAACATACCCTTAATGTTGATTAATTGAAACAATCAATAATTGACAAATTTCTAAAGTACAATGATTTACTTACAGTTAAATACTAATTCCTATATAGGAACTAGTTTTGCATAAATATAATTACTTTAGAAAAAGAGATTTTATATTGCACACATACCAAAAAGCCAAAATTATCCTGTCCTTCATGGTTAACTAGACTTTCCGTGTATGTACAGCAAAGACTACTCTTTAGCTCTCTTTCCATTCATGACTAAGAATTCTACTATGGATTTCTTTTACAATTTAAGATGATTTAGCAACTAAAATCGAAAAGTCTCTATAATTCAAAATTAGATCTTTATGGAAATCTAGATTGAGCTTTTCGATTCCATAAAGCTCTACAATTTACCACATCAACCTGGTCAGGCTCTATGGATTTTGCTTTGAAACAACAGTCAAAGCTCTGGTGCATGAATACATGGAGAATGGATCACTCGACTAATACTTGTTCAATGAAAATAGCAATTGGGACTGCTAAGGGAATTAGGTACTTGCATGAAGGGTGGAAGCAAAGGATATATTACATTATGACATAAAGCCAGGCGATGCTCTTCTCGCTGCAAACTTCTCTCCCAACCCTTGCTATAGTTGCCATTGCCTGTGACTCACAATTGTCATATTATAAAGTCTCTACCAACTGAGATCAAGCATGGTGCGCTTGGCTCAAGTTCAGTTCATTTTGTAAAAGCTCGAACACATCTTATTTTTGTAAACAACTCACTTAAGAGATCCTGTAAGAACTTAATGTCTTTCAACATTATCATTTTTCATTTCAAGATTATTATACGGACTATACCTTAATTCAAGAGTTCAAATTATATATATAAGTTATAATATATAATAATAATTATATATATAATAAATAAAAATATTAAATATATGATTTAATATATATTATATGTAAATTATTTATATATTTATATTGTGAGATTAATGAAGATAACTCAAGCAAGCGAAGTCTAGTCGTAGCTTGGCCCACTTGCTAATTGGTCAAGCCGAACTTGATTTGAATTCTGAGCCCAAGAGTTGGCTAAGAACAACTCTCTCCAACCCTGTAGAACCAAGTGTATTTCTCTTTCCACTACGTAGGACTTGTACAAACTTACTGCAACAACCCAGGACCTCACCCAAAATGGCTAGCCGGAAGTTACTATTTGGATTTCTTGATCTTGTATAAATACCCAAGATCTACTCAACGAATAACCGATGTGGGACTAAACACATGCCCGCACGGGTCCTCACATACTCCCCCCGTTCAAGCCCTGACGTCCTCGTCAGGCTAAGGATACAAATCCATTCAAATCTAATCACAAACACCACGATCGGCTCATGGTTAGCCCCAATGGATCCGTGCTGCAGTGTCCCCTAGTCCACATAGATTATGGGTCGGGTCCGCTCTGATACCATTTGCAACAACCCAGGATCTCACCCAAATGGCTAGCCGGAAGTTACTATTTGGGTTCCTTGATCCTGTATAAATACCCAAGATCTACCCAGCGAATAACCGATGTGGGACGAAACACACGCCCGCACGGGTCCTCACACTTTTGCTCTATCATCCTTCTCCACATCCTTTGTAATTATTAGTACATTCTCCATAAATAAATAGAGGGAAGTTTCTCATTTCCTCCAATTTCCATCAAAAAAAAATCTTCATAACTTTTTACATTCAGTTTGTATTTTAAAAACCTAATGCGTGGTTGTCCATCGAAATTCTACAAGGACTCTTGAACGCACTGCTATAGCATGTGGAATCCTCAATTCCACAAGATACTTTTTTATCTCTAAGTATAGGTTAGTGCCAAAATTATTTAGTAAACTCCACACAAACGCAGTTGGCAGCAGGATAGTGGGAGCATTAACCATTGTCCTATATTTTTTTGTATCTCATAGTGGTGCTATACCGGACAGGTCCTATGCAAATCAGAGGCAAGACAGAATTAATTAAGAAGAAAGCATGTTTGGCTCGCACCATGCGATCCATGTAATTTTCTTCCGAACACCCGAATCTTGTAATCACTACTCCTGAAATTGGAGGCGACACTTAGAAATGTACAATATTTACTATGCCACAATGGTGATTTAGGCTTTTTCATGCCTACTTATGGGTCATCCAATAAAAGCATAGATCAGATCTGACTTGTACAATATATTATGTAGTCCTTGTCAATTGCCTTTCCTTTCATGCTAGCAACGGTGGTTCATTATATATTAGATGCATAGTAGAAATAAAGTCTCTACTAACTGAGATCAAGCATGGCGCGCTTGGCTCAAGTTTAGCTCATTTTGTAAAGGCTCGAACACATCTTATTTTTGTAAACAACTCATTTAAGAGATTCTGTAATAACTTAATGTCTTTCAAAATTATCATTTTTCATTTCAAGATGATTATACAGAGTGTACCTTAACTCAAGAGTTCAAATTATATAAGTTATAATATATAATAATTAATATATATATATATATGATAAATAAAAATATTAAAAATATGATTTAATATATATTATATGTAAATTATTTATATATTTATATTGTGAGATTAATGAAGATAACTCAAGCAAGCGAAGTCTAGTCGTAGCTTGGCCCACTCGCTAATTGGTCAAGCCGAACTTTATTTGAATTCTGAGCCCAAGAGTTGGCTAAGAACAACACGCTCCAACCCTGTAGGACCAAGTGTATTTCTCTTTCCACTACGTAGGACCTGTACAAACTTACGGTGCACATGACAGAGAGATTAACACCAAAGACTGCAGATATAGCTCCCTAATAAACAAACAAGAGTAATTAATTTCTCCTCGTGCTTGCATGGCAAATTAATAGACAGCCAAAGATATTAATAAACTCCGAAACAAGTGCGACCCTTCGTAGAAGTTGCATAACTTCTCCTACCAGCTACTTCTTTCACGATGAGTTTGAAGCAACTGAATTGCTATCACGGATCGCAAAGATCCAATCTAAGAATCGTGTGCAATCTAAGAGAGATCCATTATGTCTGCCTAAGATAAGATTTTCTTTTTTCTTTAAAGCAAAACAGTCGAGAAACAACTTTAATTTGAACAGATCCACGTTAAGATAGTTTACGTCACCATATAAACTAGCTCGATTTATCAATACAAAGCACAGCTAGTCAAAGACAAACTCTAAGAGAGCACGGCGCTAGTTTGTTGGTAGAATCCCAAGCAAACCGCCCTCTGGTCTTCTATTAAACATAAAATCAAAAGCCATATTTATCTCTCCTCCTTTAGTTGGTTAGCTTCTGAATTTAAGATATCCTTTCAGATTTCGAACTTCAAAATAAATATCCCCTCCCTTACCAAGTGTCTCCTACGGCACTAGCTTATTTGAACTTCCAAATAGATTTCCTCCCTTCTCTCTTTCCTCGTCGTCTCTATCCCTTCCTTTTTTTTCTGCTATCTCTTCCTTTTTTTTCTTTGTATTCGTGACTCCTTTTCCAACAATAGCAATCGTTTCGTATTCTCTCTCTTTCTCCACCTTCTTCCAAACCAACGCCAATCTTTCTTTCTCTCTTATTTGCTTCTGTTTTCCAGAACACCATGGGGGAAAGAGACCGAAAAAGGAAGAATGCTGATGATTCGAAAGCCTTCGAAGACGACGATCCTCTTGCCCTCTGCCTCTCTCCTCCCTCCCGCCGCCCTAATCCTCTAACCCCACACCCTCCCCTTTCCCCCCCTTCCCCCGGGCCACCACAGCACTCCTTCCCTCCCCCTCCTCCCCCGCCGCCACCTCTTCTTCTCCCCGACTTCATCTCCGTCCCCTCCTCCGCCGCGTGCGCTCCCTCCGCCGCCGCCGCCGCAGCCGCCAACCCCCCTGCCCTTCCCCCCCGCCACCGTCCACTCCCTCAACCACCTTCTCTCTCAGAACATCACGAACATCACCGGCGAGGCACAGTGCAAGCGCTGCGAGGCCTCCCAGGTCATCTCCTACGATCTCGTATCCAAGTTCAACGAGGTGGCGGCGTTCATCCGGGCGAGGAAGCATTGGATGCATGACCGCGCGCCGGCCGAGTGGATGACCCCGGCGTTCCCGGATTGCCGGTCCTGCGGGCAGCCCAACTGCATGCGCCCAGTGGTGGCGGCCAAGAAACAATCTATCAACTGGCTGTTCATGCTGTTAGGCCAAACCCTGGGATGTTGCACCCTGGATCAACTCAAGTACTTCTGCAAGCACACCAAGAACCACCGCACCGGGGCCAAGGACCGCGTCCTCTACCTCACCTACCTTGCACTCTGCAAGCAGCTCGATCCAGCTGGACCCTTTTGAGCGGTGATCGGTCTCTCCGATCTACCGATCGATGATCATCGGCTGTCTGTGTGTCGATCCATCTCTTCTTGGTGGTGTTTGATATGATGCTCATGCTCCTCTTCCTTGTGCAGTAAGTTTGTCGTCGCGGTACGTAGGATTAAAGAACAAAGGGAGAGCAGAACTGTGACATGTGGCGCCTCGTTTTATCTTCTATTAATTACTTGTTATTTAAAGAGTGTTAGATGATAGGCGTCACTTCTAGCTAGGGCCATTACCATCAGTAGGCTTCTTTGAGAGTGATAAGTGAGATCTTGGTTAGTTGAGATGGAAAAAAAAAAAAATTCATTTTTGAATCGTTCATACTTCCTCAAATATGATATTTCTCTTGATATACCAGTAGAGATTTATAGAGGTGGCTTTCAAACATTTGCAAAGCAGGAATGATAGATCTATTCATGTTTTTGACATTATTTTTCATGTTTTCATCAAGCATATATACATTTTCAAGACTGACTAGAATGAATGCATATGCTCCACAGATATTTTAATAACAAATTTGCTTTGAGGAATAATTAGATCTCCTGCATGGTTATAAATGCTTGGTTCATGATGAAATTCCGATGTACAACCTTGGAAGGACTGATTCTGGTTACTTCTATGCTTTGAATCATCTCTTTTTGTATATATAATCATCAAATTATTTCAACACTAGACCCTCATACAAATATTTATTTGGCATAATATGGTACAATATAAGATTTTTTCCAAACACAAATGAAGGAACTGTCACATATGCGGATACATAATATCTGCATAAAACATGCCTATGCAGGTATAATGGGTTAAAAATGGGTCAACAAATATTTTATTTAAATGGAAAGTCTGTGTGCACGCACACGTCCATATTAATTCCTTGTGTTGGGTGTTTTCTTTCTCCCATTTGAATCTTGGATGCATATTTCTTATTATTTCTCTAGAAGTATTGTGCATCATAGTTTATATAAGACAATTTAAGTGCTCTATAAGCCCAATTAGTAACTGGTCCTTACACTTCTATTCACCATAGAATACGCCCTACGAAATTAAAAAGACTAAATATCACATAAATGTCTTGCATTGTTTTGTAAAAGGATACAATAGAAACATATGCAAGTTACACAATAATGATATATTCGAGTACATAGCACTGGTTGATTAAATCCATCATTCCCACTTATCTGACAATCATTAAAAAGAAGAAGTTTTTGCTATATTACTTGCATATTAAGGTAAATTATGATTCTCATGGCTCACAAGATATATGACAACCAATTCAATCATTTAGGGCATGTTTCCGCTATTCATTATTGGATTAGGAAGCCTATTTGTGCATAATAGTCCATATTAATCTAACACCCCCTCCAGCTCGAATCCTATGGAAGGAAAAAAGAGAGATGATGTTCATGTTCATCTTTCTAGCATGGGACTTGATAAAGTCCTGATAGTTATAAACTGAGACTTTAAACGCGTCAATCAATAGTCCCAATTCTTGTAGGATATTCCTAGAGGAATGGCCAAATAGACCGTTATAGTTGATTTAATGAAACAATCGATAATTAAGAAATTTCTAAATTACATTGATTTACGTACCATGTTTCATGAAGTTAATAAACACTCGAACGAATAGTTTGATCATATAATTTTTGACCATTTTCTGTCCAACTTTTTTGAATGAGTGATGGTTAATAACTAACTCCTACATGGGAACTAATCTGCATAAATATAATTACTTTAAAGAAAGAGATTTCGCATTGCTCACATACCAAAGAGCCAAAATTATTCTGTTCCTCATGATGGTTAACAAGACTTTCCATGCATGTACAGCCAAGACTACCCTCTAGCTCTCTTTCCATGCATGACTAAGAATCTTTCTTTGGATTTCTTTTACAATTTTTCAAGAGGACTTTAGCAACTAATTCTAAGGATTTTATCGCTTCCAGGATTTAGTTTATTTTTTTTCATGTGGGAAAAATGGAGAAGAATAGATCATCCGTGTTTTTTTGGTGAATTTCTCAGATGTTAGGGGGCTGGGGAAGATCAGTAATTGTTTCATTGGTTTTTTAGCTAATTAGATTCTTTCTTGTTGTGTGTGTGTGTTTTTTAAGCCAGTTTGGGGGATCAGTGGAAGAATAGTGTGAACTTTTATGGTAAATTGAACGTCCGATTCGAGACATTAAACCTCACCATGAGGAAACTTTTAGGTTTGTGGCAATAATGGAAGTCATTTGACTGCTGAATTTTGTAACGTTACATATTGATGGATATAGCAACAACTTTAGTTAGAATTAGCTTTAGAACCTGGAAGCAAAAATAGATGACATTTAGTGCTGCTGTTTTTCCTTTTCTTTTCTTTTCTTCTTTTGGCATACCTAAAGACAGAACAATTATTCAGGGTTAGATTTTACTTGTCGATAGAGTTGAAACACAAAATCTTGAATGCAACTACTTAGATATCTGGATTGGAACATCCATTAAAATCTAAGCATTGGCTGCTGCAAACCGCATGCTGGGGTAATCCAAAATCTGAAGATCCGCCATTCGTTTTTTGCATTCATGGGATGAACTATTTTCTGCCTTATATTGGAGCCGGAGAGCTTGAAATTTATGGCCAGAGAGATCATCATACTGCGACGGTTGGATCACCCCAATGTAGTGAAATTGGAGGGTTTAGTGACCTCCAGGATGTCTTGTAGTTTGTATCTGGTGTTCGAATACATGGAGCATGACTTGGCTGGTCTTGCTGCCAGCCCTGGAATCAAGTTTACAGAACCTCAGGTTGAATTTTTCTGTTTGTCAAACCTTCTTAATCTTGTTACATCTCTTTTGTACTCATGCTTCTCATGCCATGTCGTGCCATTGCGTGCTGAACTGACCAGCACTTATATCTATGATTTCAAGATAAAGCTGTGTTGTGTCATTATTTTTGAACACTAGCTTGTGTTTACTCTGTCTTTCAAATTAGCTAGACATAAACCCAATCAAAACACCCAGTATCCATTTTCCTTCTTCCCTTATTCTTTTCTGTCAATCTTCGATCTGCTTCTCTTCTCATCTTTCCACTATGAAGAATAACTAGCCTATCTTCATCCTTTTTCTCTGTACTTTTTTCTTGTTTGATTCCTTTTCTTATCTTTCCCCTTTCCTGTCTACTTTGTTTCTCCATCGATTCTCTTTTTTTCAAAAGATATTTCTAGTCACAACAGTGGTATTGATTGCAGCAAGTTTCTATCTGGTCTCTTTTTATCGATCTCCTGCTTCCTTCTCCTCCCTTCCTCTTTTATTTTTGATGGAACTCTGCGGCTATTGAGTGCGGCAAATTTCTGTTAGTCTCTTTATTGATCTCCTCCTCCTCCTCCTCCTCCTCCTTAGTCTGGCCCAAGTAGATTGATATGTAAGCATGCTGAGTATAACTCTTTGATTTTTGCCACATAGAGAGACAAATATAGCAAGAACAAGAACTGTGATATAGTTTCTTCCACTTATCGTGAGTTGAATATCGAAAAGTGGAACTGATAAACCCAGAATTTCCTTATTTAAACTGGACATTTGTCACTTTCATGTCCTTGTATGTGTCAATATAGGAAAGTTTTCTTGCATGTTCCAGCTTTAGAACTAAGAGATTTTTAAATAAATAAATTACACCAAAGAAGAGTTTGAAATTATTATGTGATTCTTGTCAAGTATTTGTAAGGGGATGCTGCTTGTTGGAAAGTCTTTTTGGTGCAGGTTGATAGGGGCACAAATAATTTGAAACATTGTTTTTTGATCTCAAATATGTTTTGTTTGCCTATACTCCACTAAAGAGGGGTGCTTCAATTTATGTAGAAGGTTGTCAAAAAAGGGCAAAGATCTAAAGTAACATGAACGTTGTGTGGTAAGATGTGGACTTGTGGAAAACTTCAAGATAATATTAGAAGTAGCCCTAAAGAGGAATACTTTAGCAAATCCATTCAATGACATTTACTCGGACACTTGGAATGAAACAGCAAAAGAACCACCTCAGTCTGTTTGCCTCAAAATTCTGGAGTTATCCTTCCTCTTCCCTAAAGGACCATCAGTGCCTGGAAATTGAAATATCCATTTCAATTGAAAGGCCTGCAGAAAGAGGATTGCAACTTTTACAGGGAAATGAAATAAAAAAAAGTAGGTACTTGACCGTAAAACCCTGGAACTTCTTGCTAAATTTTCCACTTTGGTTCACAAAATCTATTATTTCTTGCCTGCAGAGAGGAAACGAGTGGATGATGAACAAACCAGCAATATGCGACCATTATAATAACTACAATAATCCATTTGGCAGGGAACAGATACATATATGAATGCTAAAAAAAGAGGGAAGCAGCATCCTGTTAAAAAAAGATCCCTACACTTGGTCATGGGGACAGAGAAACTGAATATATGAATGCTAGATTTGATTTCAAAGTTCAAAATAAACAAGAAAAGAATTTAAACTATCAAGCACGAATAAATCCTATAATCCCAATCCTGAAATACGGAACATGCTTAAACTGTTCATATTTTAAATTAAGAAAACTTACTGTCATAACGTAACAGGAAATTACAGAAAAAATATTAAAAGAACCATGCAAGAAAACAACTTCTTTATGCATTGATTTTTGTTCTACTTTGTGGAAAATGTGCCAGTGTGTCCCTATTTAATCTATAGCAATATTGTACAAATGATTAAAAAATAAAAAGCATAAATAACCGGCATTATTTCAGATACCATATCATAATCATCAGAACAATACTATAATTTGCAGAACGCAAATGATTAAAAAATAAAAAGCATAAATAACCGGCATTATTTCAGATACCATATCATAATCATCAGAACAATACTATAATTTGCAGAACCGCTGTAACAAAGAAGGTTGTGACCTCACAGTAATTAAAAAAGATTTAGTATATGATATATGGAAGTATCATAAAACAAATAAAACAACATCAACATTAGAAATAACCAGCACTGTTTCAGATATTACATCATAATCATCAACAAAACATTGATTTATAAAACTACTGATACCAAGAAGGCTGTAACCTCATAATGAATAAGATTTAGTATATGATCCTGACAAGCATCAACGGATCCTTTCTTTAACCAATAAACATGAGCACCTCTATCTGCTTCGTGTCATTGGCTATGAAAATAATGCCAAATGGTGCTTGCTTTCTTGATTGCTTGCGTATGTGCTTGCTTTCGTGTTCGCATGCATGCATTCTTGGCTCGTAATATAGCCAATAACCAAGGTTCGCAATACCAGTTTCAATACCCTATCGGTACCATGTTGGTATAATGTCAATACAAGTTAGCTCAGTGTGTTGCACTTAGTAAACCCCCCATACCAAGTATTGGCTTGGCACCAATATGGTATTGGGCTATATGCACCGACCCGACGAACCTTAGCCTATAGCATTATGTAAGGATATATAAAGCCCTGCTAGCCTTAGAATGCATCCCCCAGCTTCAAAGTTGCATTTTCTGCTTTTAGAAGTACATCTGTCCGAGGAATCGGCACAATTGGACTATCGTACATAAAAGTGAATAAGAGAGAATAAGAAATTTGTGACATTCCATAAATGAATGCTAGAAAACTGTAGAAGAAAGGCATATAACTCTAGGTGATACATGGATATGAAAGTTTTAAGTGCAAGATTAGTACTTCTGCAAGCACACCAAGAACCATTGCACCGGGGCCAAGGACCGCGTCCTCTACCTAACCTACCTTGGACTCTGCAAGCAGCTCGATCCAGCTGGACCCTTTGATCGGTGATCGGTCTCTCCGATCCACCCATCAATGATCATTGGCTGTCTGTTAGCCGATCCATCTCTTCTTGGTGGTGTTGATATGATGCTAATGCTCTTCTCTTCTTTGTGCAGTAAGTGGTATATATGTAGGATTAGAGAACAAAGGGAGAGTAGAACGTGACATGTTGCACCTCGTTGTATCTTCTGCTTCCTTTCGCTCTTTTGGAGTTACTTATGAAACTATACTACTACTATTAATTACTTGTTATGAAGAGTATTAGATGATTGGTGCCGCTTCTAGTGCCGTTACCATAAGTGGAAATGAAGCTTCTTTGAATGTGTGTCACGACCCCCGCCCCGTTCCCGGCGGGCCGCCGCGACGGTCCTAGGGTGCGGGTAGGCATAAGGCCACCAGCCACCGCGTAGAACCCTACTACCTATCAATTATCAATAAATCTTGAAAAAAAATTTGGCATGATGCATGCACAAAATGATCACTTTTCCTATAGTGACCTGTCAGGATTATCTCAATACATACAACACACTACCTGTCAGAGCAGCAATCACATAATCTGTCACATAATAAACCTGGACAATATATAGCAATACATTATCACAGGCACACAACTGATCTGCACACATATATATATATACCTACTTCCCAATCCATCCATGGTCAAACCCATATCCACAACAGGATCTATGACTGTAACTATGCACTATATACAATAGAAAATACACCAAAAGGTATAAACCTCTATCTACATTATACTATACTATACTATGGAGCGGCACAGCTAGCAGGCAATCTCTAACCCTGCTCTTCTCTATACAATACCTGCCCTGAAATCAAAAACACCAAACTGGAGAGTGAGTATATAAATACTCAGTGAGTGGAGTAGAGAGTACTATGCATATGAGACAAGATATAATCATGGCTCGAGGTGAAATCTCAAGATCAATAACAAGATGAACATGAACTCAACATAAAGAATATGGAGTAAATCATCAATATCACCACAATCACAATCAACTCATCTGAAGCATATATGGAATAATCGAGTAAACATATATACTACTCATGAATATGCTCAATAGATCATAATGCTGGAACATACAAATCAGGTGTCAATATGCTGAATCATCAACAAGACAGCTATTGGGAGGTGGGTTTTATGCCCTAGGCGAACCAGCAACAACTCCCTACTGTCACATACATATGCAGGATAAGACACTATACCAATAATATAAATGCTAGATAGCTATCGGGAGGTGGGTTTTACGCCCCAGGCGAACCAGCAACAACTCCCCACTATCACATGCATATGCAGAATAAGACACCATACTGATAATATAAATGCAAGCCAGTATCCAGAACAGAAATCCATCTCACATCTATATACTAAACGGCACTTCGCGGGAATTCTACATCCGCGGAAAGCCATACTGCACCTCGCGGGGTCTTACTATGCCCGGCGGCAAGCAGAATATAAGTCGTAGGACTGGCCAATCCTACGCCTAGGGCCGTGTCCCCCCCTAGGAAGGGACTGGGCTCCGCCCACCCAGAAGGCTACTATGTGCACAAAGGCCGATGTTCAACCCCATCGACTATAGGTGTCCTGCAGATACTGTCAAGCCATGCATGAATGCCATAATGCACCCTCCCAATACTCTACTAAAAGGAGCATAATTAAGACTACCACTCACTCGACTCCGACCCAATCATAAACTAACATCAGGTTTGGGAGTGAGGGGTCAAGGGTGTGCAATGCAACTCAATATACCACTTACAAGTCTTTGAAATAGAGGAAATGAAATCAATTTACAAAAGAAGTCATTTCACAATTCAGATCCAATTTAATTACTCATAAAGAGTATAATCAAGGTTACCACTTACAAGTCTTTGAAATAGAGGAAATGAAATCAATTTACAAAAGAAGTCATTTCACAATTCAGATCCAATTTAATTACTCATAAAGAGTATAATCAAGGCTACCACTCATAAGTCTTTGAAATAGAGGAAATGAAATTAATTTACAAAAGAAGTCATTTCACAATTCAGATCCAATTTAATTTCTCATAAACCTCTCGTAATTCTTCTCAATGTTTCCTCAAATGCATGTACAGAATAATCAAGCATGGAGAATCAAGATTATAGAGGAATCTACTACAATATCAATCAATATGCTCAAGTGGAATCAATTCACACTTGGCGACATTCATGAAAATGAATTAAGGAAGCTCATGGTGCAAAGTACATGACTCCCACTCACCTGCCAATCCGGCACGGCCTTGATACGCCTCTAGAATTTTACAGTAGGCAGCAGGGGACTTCTTCCTCTTGTTCCCTAGCTTCTTGCCCAACTGTGACATGCATTTACAATACATTTAGTTTTGTATCGAGGGCTATAATCTACGTGCCAATTATAATATAGGGAACTTTAATTGATTCAACTCCCCCGTTCCCTAAATCTTTTCTTTTCTTTCTCTTTTTCTTTTTCTATTAATTAACTCATCATTTATGTGTATTAGGGACTCCCTTGCACGAGTACAAGGTCCCTTTTAGCTTGATCTAGGCTTAATACCCTATTATAGCATGAAATCCCCTATTTTCCACCCGGATGAACAGTAATCCGGACCGACAGCCGGTTACTTCATCCCGGGTTTGATCCACTTTCAGGACTCCAAATTTGATGAAATTTTTACCTAACATTCTACACTCATAGGGGATTCTAAAGAGGTAACATGCATTGCTATCAGAGGTCGTTTGTCCCTCTAAATAATTCGCCGAAGTTGGAACTTTGACACGATTTTTCCGTAGTGCCGGAAAAATTTGTCTAAATCCGATTCTTTCTCTTTTAACACCCTTTACAACTATCATCTATCTTTTCTATAGCATAAATTCTTTAGAATACTAGGTAGGGACAGGTATTTACCTTTTTCTTCTTGTGAAACTTGGGTCCTTGCGTAGAGGAAAAGGAAACCGACACTTTCCTTTTTTGTTTCCGCCGGCACACAACCGGGATCCCCCCTTCCCTTCTCTTCTTTTTCTTCTTTTGGACTCTCCCTCTTCTTCTCTTCTTCTCTCTTTTCTTCTCTTTTTCTTCTTCTTCTTTTTCTTCTTTTTCTTCTCTTTTTTCTCTCCTTTTCCTCCTCTTCTTCTCTCCTTTTCCTTCTCTGTGTTTCTACCGCCTGAGACCCCCTCCCCTCCTTCTCGGTTTCATTCCACCGACAGCACACTCAACCCACCAATTAAGTCACATCAAACAAAACCAAATCCCCATTTTGCCCTTGCCACTTCGATATATCTGCAATTATGCCATTATCTTTTGATTCCTTCCCATTTTGCCCCTAACACTTCAACACATCTACTATTATGCCATTAACTTTTGATTCCTTCCAATTTTACCCCTTATATCAATTTTAAAGGACTATTCTATCCCTTTTTTATAAAAAAAAATTTTTTTTGGGGTTATTACAATGTGATAAGTGAGATCTTGGTTAGTTGAGATGGAAGACAATTTTGAATCGTTCATACTTTTTCAAATATGATATCTCTCTTGATATATTAGTAGACACTTATAGATGTGACTGTCAAACATTTGCAACGTAAGAATTATAGATCTATTCATGTTTTCGACATTATTTTTCATGTTCTCATTGTCCATATATATATTTTCAAGACTGACTAGAATGAATGCATATGCTCGACAGAAATTATAATAAAAAATTTGCTTTGAGTAATAATTAGATCTCCTGCATGGTTTCAAATGCTTGGTTCATGATGAAATTTCGATGTACAACCTTGGAACGACTGATTCTGGTTACTTCTATGCTTTAAATCTTCTCTTTTTGTATATATAATCATCAAGTTATTTCAACATTGGATCCTGATACAAATATTTATTTGGCGTAATATGGTACAATATAAGATTTTCTCCTAACACAAATGAAGGAACTGTGATAAATGTGGATACATGATATCTGCGTATGTGCAGGTATAACAGGTTAAAAATGGATCAGCAAATATTTTATTTAAATGGAAAGTCTATGTGTGCACATACACGAGTCCATATTAGTTCCTTGTAATTTTTGTTGGGTTTTCTTTAGAAGTATTGTGCATCATAGTTTATATAAGATAATTTAAGTGCTCTATAAGCCCAATTATAATTAGTAACTAGTCCCTTACACTTCTATTCAACATAGAATATGGTCCTGCGAAATTAAAACTAGTAAATATCACATCAATGTCTTGCATTGTTTTGTAAAACTATATAATAGAAACATAGTAATGATATATTCGAGTACATAGTACTGGTCGATTAAAACCATCATTCCCACTTATATAACAATCATTAAAAAAAATGAAGTTTTTGATATATATAACTTGCATATTAAGGTAAATCATGATTCTCATGACTCATAGGATATAGTGCAACCAATTCAATCATTTAGGGCATGTTTCTGCTATATTCATTGCTGGATTAGGAAGCCCATTTGTGCATAATAACCCATGTCAATCTAACACACCCTCCAGCCCGAATCCTATAGGAGGAAAAAAAAAGATGTTCATGTTCTTCTTTCTAGCATGGTGCAGATATGGTCCTGATAGTTAGACTGTAAACCGGTCAATAGTCCCAATTCTTGCCGGATATTCCTAGAGGAATGGCCAAACATACCCTTAATGTTGATTAATTGAAACAATCAATAATTGACAAATTTCTAAAGTACAATGATTTACTTACAGTTAAATACTAATTCCTATATAGGAACTAGTTTTGCATAAATATAATTACTTTAGAAAAAGAGATTTTATATTGCACACATACCAAAAAGCCAAAATTATCCTGTCCTTCATGGTTAACTAGACTTTCCGTGTATGTACAGCAAAGACTACTCTTTAGCTCTCTTTCCATTCATGACTAAGAATTCTACTATGGATTTCTTTTACAATTTAAGATGATTTAGCAACTAAAATCGAAAAGTCTCTATAATTCAAAATTAGATCTTTATGGAAATCTAGATTGAGCTTTTCGATTCCATAAAGCTCTACAATTTACCACATCAACCTGGTCAGGCTCTATGGATTTTGCTTTGAAACAACAGTCAAAGCTCTGGTGCATGAATACATGGAGAATGGATCACTCGACTAATACTTGTTCAATGAAAATAGCAATTGGGACTGCTAAGGGAATTAGGTACTTGCATGAAGGGTGGAAGCAAAGGATATATTACATTATGACATAAAGCCAGGTGATGCTCTTCTCGCTGCAAACTTCTCTCCCAACCCTTGCTATAGTTGCCATTGCCTGTGACTCACAATTGTCATATTATAAAGTCTCTACCAACTGAGATCAAGCATGGTGCGCTTGGCTCAAGTTCAGTTCATTTTGTAAAAGCTCGAACACATCTTATTTTTGTAAACAACTCACTTAAGAGATCCTGTAAGAACTTAATGTCTTTCAACATTATCATTTTTCATTTCAAGATTATTATACGGACTATACCTTAATTCAAGAGTTCAAATTATATATATAAGTTATAATATATAATAATAATTATATATATAATAAATAAAAATATTAAATATATGATTTAATATATATTATATGTAAATTATTTATATATTTATATTGTGAGATTAATGAAGATAACTCAAGCAAGCGAAGTCTAGTCGTAGCTTGGCCCACTTGCTAATTGGTCAAGCCGAACTTGATTTGAATTCTGAGCCCAAGAGTTGGCTAAGAACAACTCTCTCCAACCCTGTAGAACCAAGTGTATTTCTCTTTCCACTATGTAGGACTTGTACAAACTTACTGCAACAACCCAGGACCTCACCCAAAATGGCTAGCCGGAAGTTACTATTTGGATTTCTTGATCTTGTATAAATACCCAAGATCTACTCAACGAATAACCGATGTGGGACTAAACACATGCCCGCACGGGTCCTCACATACTCCCCCCGTTCAAGCCCTGACGTCCTCGTCAGGCTAAGGATACAAATCCATTCAAATCTAATCACAAACACCACGATCGGCTCATGGTTAGCCCCAATGGATCCGTGCTGCAGTGTCCCCTAGTCCACATAGATTATGGGTCGGGTCCGCTCTGATACCATTTGCAACAACCCAGGATCTCACCCAAATGGCTAGCCGGAAGTTACTATTTGGGTTCCTTGATCCTGTATAAATACCCAAGATCTACCCAGCGAATAACCGATGTGGGACGAAACACACGCCCGCACGGGTCCTCACACTTTTGCTCTATCATCCTTCTCCACATCCTTTGTAATTATTAGTACATTCTCCATAAATAAATAGAGGGAAGTTTCTCATTTCCTCCAATTTCCATCAAAAAAAAATCTTCATAACTTTTTACATTCAGTTTGTATTTTAAAAACCTAATGCGTGGTTGTCCATCGAAATTCTACAAGGACTCTTGAACGCACTGCTATAGCATGTGGAATCCTCAATTCCACAAGATACTTTTTTATCTCTAAGTATAGGTTAGTGCCAAAATTATTTAGTAAACTCCACACAAACGCAGTTGGCAGCAGGATAGTGGGAGCATTAACCATTGTCCTATATTTTTTTGTATCTCATAGTGGTGCTATACCGGACAGGTCCTATGCAAATCAGAGGCAAGACAGAATTAATTAAGAAGAAAGCATGTTTGGCTCGCACCATGCGATCCATGTAATTTTCTTCCGAACACCCGAATCTTGTAATCACTACTCCTGAAATTGGAGGCGACACTTAGAAATGTACAATATTTACTATGCCACAATGGTGATTTAGGCTTTTTCATGCCTACTTATGGGTCATCCAATAAAAGCATAGATCAGATCTGACTTGTACAATATATTATGTAGTCCTTGTCAATTGCCTTTCCTTTCATGCTAGCAACGGTGGTTCATTATATATTAGATGCATAGTAGAAATAAAGTCTCTACTAACTGAGATCAAGCATGGCGCGCTTGGCTCAAGTTTAGCTCATTTTGTAAAGGCTCGAACACATCTTATTTTTGTAAACAACTCATTTAAGAGATTCTGTAATAACTTAATGTCTTTCAAAATTATCATTTTTCATTTCAAGATGATTATACAGAGTGTACCTTAACTCAAGAGTTCAAATTATATAAGTTATAATATATAATAATTAATATATATATATATATATGATAAATAAAAATATTAAAAATATGATTTAATATATATTATATGTAAATTATTTATATATTTATATTGTGAGATTAATGAAGATAACTCAAGCAAGAGAAGTCTAGTCGTAGCTTGGCCCACTCGCTAATTGGTCAAGCCGAACTTGATTTGAATTCTGAGCCCAAGAGTCGGCTAAGAACAACTCGCTCCAACCCTGTAGGACCAAGTGTATTTCTCTTTCCACTACGTAGGACTTGTACAAACTTACGGTGCACATGACAGAGAGATTAACACCAAAGACTGCAGATATAGCTTCCTAATAAACAAATAAAAGTAATTAATTGCTCCTCGTGCTTGCATGGCAAATTAATAGACAACCAAAGATATTAATAAACTCCGAAACAAGTGCGACCCTTCGTAGAAGTTGCATAACTTCTCCTACTAGCTACTTCTTTTACGATGAGTCTGAAGCAATTGAATTGCTATCACGGATCGCAAAGATCCAATCTAAGAATCGTGTGCAATCTAAGAGAGATCCAATATGTCTGCCTAAGATAAGATTTTCTTTTTTCTTTAAAGCAAAACAGTCGAGAAACAACTTTAATTTGAACAGATCCACGTTAAGATAGTTTACATCACCATATAAACTACCTCGATTTATCAATACAAAGCACAGCTAGTCATAGACAAACTCTAAGAGAGCACGGCGCTAGTTTGTTGGTAGAATCCCAAGCAAACCGCCCTCTGGTCTTCTATTAAACATAAAATCAAAAGCCATATTTATCCCTCCTCCTTTAGTTGGTTAGTTTCTGAATTTAAGATATCCTTTCAGATTTAGAACTTCAAAATAAATATCCCCTCCCTTACCAAGTCTCTCTTACGGCACTAGTTTATTTGAACTTCAAAATGGATTTCCTCCCTTCTCTCTTTCCTCCTCGTCTCTATCCCTTCCTTTTTTTTCTGCTATCTCCTCGTCTCTATCCCTTCCTTTTTTTTCTGCTATCACTTCCTTTTTTTTCTTTGTATTCGTGACTCCTTTTCCAACAATACCAATCGTTTCGTATTCTCTCTCTTTCTCCACCTTCTTCCAAACCAACGCCAATCTTTCTTTCTCTCTTATTTGCTTCTGTTTTCCAGAACACCATGGGGGAAAGAGACCGAAAAAGGAAGAATGCTGATGACTCGAAAGCCTTCGAAGACGACGATCCTCTTGCCCTCTGCCTCTCTCCTCCCTCCCGCCGCCCTAATCCTCTAACCCCACACCCTCCCCTTTCCCCCCTTCCCCCGGGCCACCACAGCACTCCTTCCCTCCCCCTCCTCCCCCGCCGCCACCTCTTCTTCTCCCCGACTTCATCTCCGTCCCCTCCTCCGCCGCGTCCGCTCCCTCCGCCGCCGCCGCCGCAGCCGCCAACCCCCCTGCCCGCCACCCCCGCGCCCGCCGCAACCCCTCCAAGACCCCACGCGGCGCCCACAAGTCGGACACCGTCCCACCTCCCTTCTCTTGGGCAACCGATCGCCGCGCCACCGTCCACTCCCTCAACCACCTTCTCTCTCAGAACATCACGAACATCACCGGCGAGGCACAGTGCAAGCGCTGCGAGGCCTCCCAGGTCATCTCCTACGATCTCGTATCCAAGTTCAACGAGGTGGCGGCGTTCATCCGGGCGAGGAAGCATTGGATGCATGACCGCGCGCCGGCCGAGTGGATGACCCCGGCGTTCCCGGATTGCCGGTCCTGCGGGCAGCCCAACTGCATGCGCCCAGTGGTGGCGGCCAAGAAACGATCTATCAACTGGCTGTTCATGCTGTTAGGCCAAACCCTGGGATGTTGCACCCTGGATCAACTCAAGTACTTCTGCAAGCACACCAAGAACCACCGCACCGGCGCCAAGGACCGCGTCCTCTACCTCACCTACCTTGCACTCTGCAAGCAGCTCGATCCAGCTGGACCCTTTTGAGCGGTGATTGGTCTCTCTGATCTACCGATCGATGATCATCGGCTGTCTGTCTGTCGATCCATCTCTTCTTGGTGGTGTTTGATATGATGCTCATGCTCCTCTTCCTTGTGCAGTAAGTTTGTCGTCGCTTCTAGCTAGGGCCATTACCATCAGGAGGCTTCTTTGAAAGTGATAAGTGAGATCTTGGTTAGTTGAGATGGAAAAAAAAAATCATTTTTGAATCGTTCATACTTCTTCAAATATGATATCTCTCTTGATATACCAGTAGAGATATTTAGAGGTGGCTTTCAAACATTTGCAAAGCAGGAATGATAGATCTATTCATGTTTTTGACATTATTTTTCATGTTTTCATCAAGCATATATACATTTTCAAGACTGACTAGAATGAATGCATATGCTCCACAGAAATTTTAATAACAAATTTGCTTTGAGGAATAATTAGATCTCCTGCATGGTTATAAATGCTTGGTTCATGATGAAATTCCGATCTACAACCTTGGAAGGACTGATTCTGGTTACTTCTATGCTTTAAATCATCTCTTTTTGTATATATAATCATCAAATTATTTCAACACTACACCCTGATACAAATATTTATTTGGCATAATATGGTACAATATAAGATTTTTTCCGAACACAAATGAAGGAACTGTCACATATGCGGATACATAATATCTGCATAAAACATGCCTATGCAGGTATAATGGGTTAAAAATGGATCAACAAATATTTTATTTAAATGGAAAGTCTGTGTGTGCACACGCGTCCATATTAATTCCTTGTGTTGGGGGTTTTCTTTCTCCCATTTGAATCTTGGATGCATATTTCTTATTATTTCTCTAGAAGTATTGTGCATCATAGTTTATATAAGACAATTTAAGTGCTCTATAAGCCCAATTAGTAACTGGTCCTTACACTTCTATTCACCATAGAATACGCCCTACGAAATTAAAAAGACTAAATATCACATAAATGTCTTGCATTGTTTTGTAAAAGGATATAATAGAAACATATGCAAGTTACACAGTAATGATATATTCGAGTACATAGCACTGGTTGATTAAATCCATCATTCCCACTTATCTGACAATCATTAAAAAGAAGAAGTTTTTGATATATTACTTGCATATTAAGGTAAATTATGATTCTCATGGCTCAAAAGATATATGACAACCAATTCAATCATTTAGGGCACGTTTCCGCTATTCATTATTGGATTAGGAAGCCTATTTGTGCGTAATAGTCCATATCAATCTAACACCCCCTCCAGCTCGAATCCTATGGAAGGAAAAAAAAAAAGATGATGTTCATGTTCATCTTTCTAGCATGGGACTTGATAAAGTCCTGATAGTTATAAACTGAGACTTTAAACGCGTCAATCAATAGTCCCAATTCTTGTAGGATATTCCTAGAGGAATGGCCAAATAGACCGTTATAGTTGATTTAATGAAACAATCGATAATTAAGAAATTTCTAAATTACAATGATTTACGTACCATGTTTCATGAAGTTAATAAACACTCGAACGAATAGTTTGATCATATAATTTTTGACCATTTTCTGTCCAACTTTTTTGAATGAGTGATGGTTAATAACTAGCTCCTACATGGGAACTAATCTGCATAAATATAATTACTTTAAAGAAAGAGATTTGGCATTGCTCACATACCAAAGAGCCAAAATTATTCTGTTCCTCATGATGGTTAACGAGACTTTCCATGCATGTACAACCAAGACTACCCTCTAGCTCTCTTTCCATGCATGACTAAGAATCTTTCTTTGGATTTCTTTTACAATTTTTCAAGATGACTTTAGCAACTAATTCTAAGGATTTTATCGCTTCCAGGATTTAGTTTATTTTTTTTCATGTGGGAAAAATGGAGAAGAATAGATCATCCGTGTTTTTTTTGGTGAATTTCTCAGATTTAGGGGGCTGGGGAAGATCAGTAATTGTTTCATTGGTTTTTTAGCTCATTAGATTCTTTCTTGTTGTGTGTGTGTGTGTTTTAAGCCAGTTTGGGGGATCAGTGGAAGAATAGTGTGAACTTTTATGGTAAATTGAACGTCCGATTCGAGACATTAAAGCTCACCATGAGGAAACTTTCAGTTTTGTGGCAATAATAGAAGTCATTTGACTGCTGAATTTTGTAACGTTACATATTGATGGATATAGCAACAACTTTAGTTAGAATTAGCTTTAGAACCTGGAAGCAAAAATAGATGAAATTTAGTGCTGCTGTTTTTCCTTTTCTTTTCTTTTCTTCTTTTGGCATACCTAAAGACAGAACAATTATTCAGGGTTAGATTTTACTTGTCGATAGAGTTGAAACACAAAATCTTGAATGCAACTACTTAGATATCTGGATTGGAACATCCATTAAAATCTAAGCATTGGCTGCTGCAAACAGCATGCTGGGGTAATCCAAAATCTGAAGATCCGCCATTCCTTTTTTGCATTCATGGGATGAACTATTTTCTGCCTTATATTGGAGCCGGAGAGCTTGAAATTTATGGCCAGAGAGATCATCATAGTGCGACGGTTGGATCACCCCAATGTAGTGAAATTGGAGGGTTTAGTGACCTCCAGGATGTCTTGTAGTTTGTATCTGGTGTTCGAATACATGGAGCATGACTTGGCTGGTCTTGCTGCCAGCCTGGAATCAAGTTTACAGAACCTCAGGTTGAATTTTCATGCACTTCCAGTTCAATTATATTTAAAAACTGTGATCTTTATGCAAATTTCTATCTAACATTTCTATTTTTGGGCAGGTAAAATGTTTTATGCATCAGTTGCTCTCAGGACTTGAGCACTGTCACAATAGGGGTGTGCTGCACCGTGACATTAAGGGATCAAATCTTCTAATTGATAATGGTGGGATGCTTAAGATTGCAGACTTTGGGTTGGCGACCATCTTTGATCCCAACAACAAGCATCCTATGACTAGCCGGGTGGTCACACTTTGGTATAGGCCCCCTGAGCTTCTGTTGGGTGCAAATGATTATGGTGTGGGTGTAGACCTCTGGAGTGCAGGCTGCATTCTTGCAGAATTGCTGGCTGGGAAGCCTATAATGCCAGGGCGAACTGAGGTAACTTCTACGCCCTGGAACATTGACTGTTTCCATTATGGAACTTTCTAACTGCTTGAGCCAGAGGGTTCACCTGTCTTAATTACAATCTTGTTTTCATTTATTTTGTGTAAATGGTCTGATTTGTTTGTTTGGCTCAGGTTCAGTGGGTGTTAACTGGGGAGACCCTGGACCTTAGCTGACTTCCTTTATTACTCAAGTAATATTGTTACACTGACAATCTGGTTCACCAAAGGATTATATTCACATTACATCGTTGATCTTGCTCATGTATTATTTTCTTCTTGAAAAATATTCCTCTAAATTGTCAACCTCTAAAATTATGCCCTGAGGGTGATCAATCTGCCTAATTAAATTCCTGGTTTCATATTCACATGCACATGCACATCAGAAGTATTACTTAGAACTCACAGATATGAGATGGTGCTGGATCTTGGCAATGAAACTTCATATTAGATACAATTTATAATTCTATAACTGCCTTTCTGCATATTTGGTCAAGAATCATCCTGCAGAGGCGCTTGCTAGCACATGTATCTTCGATCTGCTTCTCTTCTCATCTTTCCACTATTAAGAATAACTAGCCTATCTTCATCCTTTTTCTCTGTACTCTTTTCTTGTTTTGATTCCTTTTCTTATCTTTTATATCCAGATTGAGGAAAACGCAGCCTAGGTGGCTTGATGGTATTGTAATGGTAGTTGCATCTTACCCACCAACTAGTGTAGAGTTAAGTACTCCTTGATAAATGGTCCAATGACAAGCAACTAAATCCTAACAAAAACTTGCTTAAACATTTTAAAAGCCAGCTGAGTAAATTCTATTTATGAGATATTAAAGTCGTCATGTCTGATTAAGTAGCAACTTTAGTAAGACCGACCCTTTTGAATGGACTAATTCGTCATATTCATCTCAATCTGATCCCTTCTGCTTCATAATTTAATCAAAGGTCGATCAAACAGCTGGTCGAGCTCCTTGTCGACCCAAAAATAGTGTAAGGTCTTAATACTCCATCACACCCTTTCCCACGTGCCAGGTACAATGGAACCTTCTCCATGCCTCTGCAATCCACCAATGAAAATCAACAATAGCATGGTTTAAGTGCCAATACACATAGATATGTGTCATGCAGATATGTAAGTTCAAGATATTGTAGAGTATACCAAAGACATCAATAGCATCCAAGGCATGAGCAAGCATATGCTTCTTCCCTTCTATCTCATGGTATGCTTGCTTCTTAAGGTGCAGTTGCTGACCATCCTAAAAGAGTATTTTACTACGGAAGCATGTATACTGTGAAGCCAATGGGGCCACGGATTGGATGGCTGCTTATGTAGCCTGTCACTCCGACGGTACTCTGTGGGCTGGAGATGGAGAGTTGCCCTTGGCACTCTGAGGTATCCTATTTTTTTGACTTTATTAGGTGTGTCCATACTCGTCAGTATGATCCACCCGTCCTAGCAAAAAAAAAAAGAAGGGTATTTACTCCTCAAAAACCACAATCCACTTTCTACCATGTTGTGTTCGAAACTGGGAGATTGACTGCCCCACAACTGGAAAACATGTTTGTAAAAATAAATACAAAGAACAAGAAGAAGCAATATTAACAACTACTAGAAGTATGACAATAATAATTCTGACAACAAGGGGTACCAACTGTCCAAGTCAGTAAAAATCTCTTGTTTTGGTACGCAGACCTGAGTTTGTTCCTGCCCTCATTTTGATATTCAGTTTGGTTTCCATCCGTCCTAGTTCTCAAAAAAGTTGTATACTCGTGACAGTAACAATAAAGAAGAATGCAATCTGTGACAAGATCATGACTGTAACACGTCTTACTAGTGAATCATCTAGGGATCAAAATTAGATGGAGTGAACCCATACAAATAGGCCGCATTGCTTGTGAGCCCATTGACCTAGCTTGAAAAGATTCTCTGTTGAAGAGGCCTGTTGTTTCCTCTTGTTAGGGTGGTCAACTAATATGCGTTGCGGAGTGAACATATTGGGCGCTAGTTTGTTTGCAGAATCCCAAGCAAACCGCCCTCTGGTCTTCTATTAAAACATAAAATCGAATGCCATGTCTATCCCTCCTCCTTTAGTTGGTTATTTTTTGAATTTAAGATATGCTTTCAGATTTCGAACTTCAAAATAAATATCCCCTCCCTTACCGATTCTCTCCTGCGGCACTAGTTTGTTCTCCCTTATCTCTTTCCTTCTCCTCTCTATCCCTTCCTTTTTTTCTGTTCTCTCTTACTTTCTTTGGACTCTCTCTCTAACTTATTCCAAACCTCTTAAACTCTATCGCTCCAGAGTCCTTTCTTCTTTGAATCTCTCTTATTTCCTGACTCCTTTTCCAACAATACCAATCGTTTCGTACTCTCTCTCTTTCTCCATCTTCTTCCAAACCCTTTAAACCCTAACGTTGAACGCCAATCTTTTTTCTCTCTTATTTGCTTCTGTTTTCCAGAACACCATGGGGGAAAGAGACCGAAAAAGGAAGAATGCTGATGATTCGAAAGCCTTCGAAGACGACGATCCTCTTGCCCTCTGCCTCTCTCCTCCCTCCCCGCCGCCCTAATCCTCTAACCCCCACACCCTCCCCTTTCCCCCCTTCCCCCGGGGCACCACAGCACTCCTTCCCTCCCCCTCCTCCCTCGCCGCCACTTCTTTCTTCTCCCCGACTTCATCTCCGTCCCCTCCTCCGCCGCGTCCGCTCCCTCCGCCGCCGCCGCAAGCCGCCAACCCCCTGCCCGTCCCTCCGCGGCCCGCCGCAACCCCTCCAAGGCCCCCCGCGGCGCCCACAAGTCGGACACCGTCCCACCTCCCTTCTCTGGGCAACCGATCGCCGCGCCACCGTCCACTCCCTCAACCACCTTCTCTCTCAGAACATCACGAACCATCACCCGGCGAGGCCCAGTGCAAGCGCTGCGAGGCCTCCCAGGTCCATCTCCTACGATCTCGTATCCAAGTTCAACGAGGTGGCGGCGTTCATCCGGCGAGGAAGCATTGGATGCATGACCGCGCGCCGGCCGAGTGGATGACCCCGGCGTTCCGGATTGCCGGTCCTGCGGCAGCCCAACTGCATGCGCCCAGTGGTGGTGGCCAAGAAACGATCCATCAACTGGCTGTTCATGCTGTTAAGCCAAACCCTAGGATGTTGCACCTTGGATCAACTCAAGTACTTCTGCAAGCACACCAAGAACCACCGCACCGGGCCAAGGACCGCGTCCTCTACCTCACCTACCATTGCACTCTGCAAGCAGCTCGATCCAGCTGGGACCCTTTTGAGCGGTGATCGGTCTCTCCGATCTACCGATCGATGATCATCGGCTGTCTGTGTGTCGATCCATCTCTTCTTGGTGGTGTTTGAATATGATGCTCCATGCTCCCTCTTCCTTGTGCAGTAAGTTTGTCGTCGCGGTACGTAGGATTAAAGAACAAAGGGAGAGCAGAACGTGACATGTGGCGCCTCGTTTTATCTTCTATTAATTACTTGTTATTTAAAGAGTGTTAGATGACAGGCGTCACTTCTAGCTAGGGCCATTACCATCAGTAGGCTTCTTTGAAAGTGATAAGTGTGATCTTGGTTAGTTGAGATGGAAAAAAAAAAATCATTTTTGAATCGTTCATACTTCCTCAAATATGATATTTCTCTTGATATACCAGTAGAGATTTATAGAGGTGGCTTTCAAACATTTGCAAAGCAGGAATGATAGATCTATTCATGTTTTTGACATTATTTTTCATGTTTTCATCAAGCATATATACATTTTCAAGACTGACTAGAATGAATGCATATGCTCGATAGAAATTATAATAACATATTTGCTTTGAGGAATAATTAGATCTCCTGCACGGTTTCAAATTCCTGGTTCATGATGAAATTCCGATGTACAACTTTGGAATGACTGATTCTGCTTACTTTAATGCTTTAAATCATCTCTTTTGTATATATAATCATCAAGTTATTTCAACATTGGACCCTGATACAAATATTTATTTGGCGTAATATGGTACAATATAAGATTTTTTCCGAACACAAATGAAGGAACTGTCGCATATGCAGATACATAAAATCTGCATAAATGCATGTATATGCAGGTATAATGGGTTAAAAATGGGTCAACAAATATTTTATTTGAATGGAAAGTCTGTGTGCGCGCATGGCATATTAATTCCTTGTGTTGGGGGTTTTCTTTCTCTCTTCTGAATCTTGGATGCATATTTCTTATTATTTATCTAGAAGTATTGTGCATTATAGTTTATAGAAGACAATTTAGGTGCTCTATAAGACCAATTATTTACTAGTCCCTTACACTTCTACTCACCATAGAATATGTCCTATGAAATTAAAAATACTAAATATCACATAAATGTCTTGCATTGTTTTGTAAAAGTATATAATAGAAACATATACAAGTTACATAGTAATGATATATTTGAGTACATAGCACTGGTTGATTAAATCCACCATTTCCACTTACATGACAATCATTAAAAAAAATGAAGTTTTTGATGTATAACTTGCATATTAAGGTAAATCATGATTCTCATGACTCATAGGATATATGCCAACCAATTTAATCATTTAGGGCATGTTTCAGCTATCCATTGTTGGATTAGTAACCCATTTGTGCATAATAACCCATGTCAATCTAACACACCCTCGAGCCCAAATCCTATGGACGAAAAAAAGAGAGGATGATGTTAATGTTCTTCTTTCTAGAATGGAGCCTGATATTGTACTGATAGTTATAAACTGAGACTCTAATTGGACAGGTCAATAGTCCCAATTGTTGTAGGATATCCGTCGAGGAATGGCCCAGTAGACCCATAGAGTTGATTTAATGAAACAATGGATAATTGAATCCCAAGGACTTACTCTAATCGTGATTTTGACTCTATTATGATACCTCCCTCTGTCGCAATAGAAATCGAGAATGGAGGTCTCCGTCTCAGTCTCGTGCCTTCATTCCGATTTTCTAAATTACAATGATTTACGTATCATATTTTATGAAGTTAATAAATACTCGAACGCATAATTTGATCATATTACTTTTGACTATTTTTTTCCAGATATTACATCATAATCATCAACAAAATATTGATTTATAAACCTACTGATACCAAGAAGGCTGTAACCTCATAATGAATAAGATTTAGTAAATGATCTGGACGAGCATCAACGGATGGATCCTTTCTTTAACCAATAAACATGAGCACCTCTATCTTTTTTGTGCCATTGGCTAGGAAAATAATGTCAAATGGTGCTTGCTTTCTTGATTGCTTGCATGTGTGCTTGCTTTCATGTTCGCATGCATGCATTCTTGCCTTATAATATAGCCAATAACCAAGGTTCGCAATACCAGTTTCAATATCATTACCGGACCACGTTGGTATAATGTCAGTACAAGTCGGCTCAATATGCTGCACTTAGCACACCTCCCATACCAAGTATTGGTTTGGCACCAATATGGTATAGGGCAGTATGCACCGATATGACGAACCTTAGCCTATAGCATTATGTAAGGATATATAAAGCCCTGCTAGCCTTAGAATGCATCCCCCACCTTCCAGAGTTGCATTTTCTGCTTTTAGAAGTACATCTTGCCGAAGGACTTGGTACCAATTGCACAACCTCGACTATCCTACACATGAAAGTGAATAAGAGAGAATAACGAAATTTATGACATTCCATAAATGAATGCTAGAAAACTGCAGAAGAAAGGCATAATAACTCAAGGTGATACATAGATATGAAAGTTTTAAGTGCAAGATTAGAACTACTCATCATCACTTAAGAAAGAAAACGATCTCTATTTTTGAAGGAGATACAATAGATATAAATTGTCAAAAAAAAAAGTTGCCGTACAATTAGATTGGCATGTATTATCCACCAGTAAATTGTGAATCTTATGAAGGCACAGAAGCATGTTCATCAGTTCTCCAACAAACTACTATCTGCCTGATTCTTTTACATCTACAAATTACCCTAATCTAACAATTTAGCAACATTTAACAGTTACCCAAGACTAGCATTCCCATACATAATCAGCTTGGGTCTGTCAACTAAAGAGACAGGTTGAAATTTCCTTTTCTAGGTTAGTATGTAAGACATCACTGTAATGTCCAGGGCCCACAACTACTAGGCCCCAATAAGAAATGGGCCCAGTAAGGTTGGGCCCAAATTTTCACAGTGGGCAGTGCTGTTATAATGTTTAAAAAAAAAAAAAAAAAAAAACGAAGGATAAGACGACAGGGAGGTGCCCTCACCCGCTGGCAAGCCGATGCCGCGCACCGAGATAGGGGGCGCCGGCCAGTCCCGGAAAGGGAGGAATGGAGCGGATGGGACCTCTCAAGAGGGGGGTCCCTCATCCTCTAAACAAATATTTAAGCCTCTGCCGCACCCCAAATCACAGACCCCCAAGAACACTGAACCGAGAGAGAGAGCCGAAAGCCCTGAGCCGAAGGCGAAGGAGCCCTGAACCAAGAGGAAGGAGGACTCCAGGGGAAGAACTGCCCAACGGTAACCAGCAAAAAGCACAGGTAAGCCCCCTGCCTTCTCTCCCCCTGTTTTTGCAAGACAACAAAAGAAACAAAGAAAGAAGGGAGGAAGGGACTGCTGCAGACCAAGGGAGCGGCCGCGGCACTCGCAGTGCGCCGCTTCCTCCCGCCGCAATCTCTTCCGTGAGAAGAGAAGGCGCCGCAGGCGCGGCCGTGACGCGCGAGCTCGCCGTGGCACCCGCCGACTGTGGCTCGGACCCCCCAAACCCCTTCTTCTTCACAGGGGAAAGATGAAGAAGGAAGAGAGGGTTCGGGAGTGAGAGAGAGAATATGGGGGGTTGGTGAAGGAGGTTGAAGAAAGAGACGAAGAATGAAAGAAAGAAAGGAAGAGGAAAAGAAGAGAGGAAGAGGGGACTCATCCTCGTCGTCGTGTGCGGCCGGCCGCCGGCTTCGGCCGCGAGCACCGTCGACGCAGGCGCGGCCCGAGAGTGCCGCAGGCCTCGGCCGGGATGCCGCGGGGCTTGGGTGCGGACCCGCCGGTCGTGCCCGTCCCCTCTCGCTCGCCGTCCTCCCTTCCGCTCGTCGTGCTCATCCATCATCGGAGAGAGAGCAAGGGGGAGATCCGGGATGAAAAAGAAGGGAGGAAGGAAGCTTCGGGAAGGAGAAAGAAAAGAAGAGGAGAAGAGAAGAAAAATGGAAGAAAAAGGAAAAGAAAAGAAAAGAAAAGAAAAGAAAAAAAAAGAGAAGAGAAAAGAAAAGAGTGGGTTAATGGGTCGGAATCGGGTTCGGGTCCGAAACCCGTTAAGCCCAATAATTAAGAAATTGATTTAGCCAATTGAACCTAAACCCGAGCCCTAATTAAATTGGGCTAAGTCTGGGACGAGCCCAAACTGCAAATTGGGTCAAATCCGAACCGAATTAAGCCCAAATTAATTTGGGTCCGAACCCAATTAAATTGAGTTAGTTCCAGCAGACCCAATCTGGTTTTAAATCGAACCCCAAAGGCTTCAAATTGGACTTGGGCTAAATCCTTGGATGGGATCCAAGCAAGTAAGTTCATAATATGATGAACTAAGAGATTTTATAATAAATAAATGGGGAATAATGTAATTCCTATTATGTTGTTTTAGGTGATTAAGGATTTGTCACCTGGACTTGAGCAATTTGGAAAGCGAATTGAAGTAAGTAATCTGCCTTAATCTTATCGTAGATCCTGTATTACGTTTTATAAGATGAATCAGAGTTTTTCATACAATTTGAATTGTATACATGATTTGTGAAGAGAGTAAGTAACTTGTTTTAATCTTGTTGTGAATCGTGTATGTAAGTAGCCTGCCCTAATCTTTATGGATCATACATGAAATTTAACATGTTATGCATGTACTGTAGGCTAAGAACGATATGTGTATCTGACATGCTCTAGTTACACAAGTTATGATGATATATGTTTGATATTCCGTTATGCCTACAAAATACTGGGATTACGTTACATGCTAAGATATGAGTTATGAAATATGAACATGAGTGGTACATGTCAGTCACATAATTCATAGTTGTGCACATATTATGTTTTCATAGCTCTTGTGATACATGCAAAATGAATGGAGTTCCATGTTATGATTTTTCTTAGCATGAGTGTAAAGAATGATAATGATTTGCTCTAGCTGCATATTGCTTGTAAGGGGGTACCTAAGAACTACTAATGCTACGGGCCGAATGCAACTGAGCCGGCCTTACCAGTGGCCGATAATGACTGAGCCAGCCCCGCCAGTGGCCGACTAATAACTGAGCAGGCCCCGCCAGTGACCATTAATGAATTCGCCGTAGCATTTATAAGGTCTACCTATACGGAGCATTATTTATGAACTCTTAAGAGCTACTGACCCGATGTAACTGAGCCGGCCTTGCCAGTGGCCGAGAATGACTGAGCCAGCCCCGCCAGTGGCCGCCTAATAACTGAGCCGGTCCCGCCAGTGGCCAAGAATGACTTCGCAGTAGCATCCGAGAGAATGGACCAAGGCATGCCGGGGGCACGGTTTCATATGCATACTTTATGAAAATGATATTTGAAGCATGATCATGAGGCTCGTTTCAGAGCCTGGGTATATGAGGCGGGTGCTTCCAAATCCTGCAGATGTGTTTTTGGGGAGAAGCAAAATCGGTGAGGGGTGAAGGACGCTTGCGTGAAGCCCCGAAACCGGCCAACATCTGGCAGGGGAGCCCCGTGTTTCCCCCTCATGTGGGCCCGATAGTCACGTACCCTGCGCAGGCGGGCCGTGACATTTATGAACGTGCTTGGCCAAAGCATACATTGTTTTACAACGGGTTTTTTTGAATATATCGTTATGAAATGTTGTATTTTGCTATAACCGCTATCTCCTTTAAATTGCATACATATTATGCCATGAAGATGATTAGATAAATATGCATGTCAGCTTCTCAAACCCTGCATAAACATGGTTACCGTTATGTTCGATCCGGTAAGATTATGTATGATTACTTACTGAGCCGTGTAGCTCATATCCGTTCGTTTACTTTTTCTTTCAGATCCTTACCACTGATAGCTGCCAGAGACACGTTAGTTTGGTATCAGGGCTTCTTTCTTTTGGGGTAAAGCAAGAATACTTTTGTGTACATAAACTACATAGAAGCTCTGTATTTGGGTACTGACCAGCATGTTGTACTAAGAATGCTTTCATATGAAAAGATTCGATTGGTTTGACTACCCTGTTACCCAGGTATGAGGCTGCGTGCTATTATGGGCGGTAGTCGGCAATAGCACGGCCGTGTCACGGATCCGGATCCGGGGCGTGACATCACCCTTAGCCAACATGTCTTCCATCTTGCTTCTTTTTGGCTGCACCCTCCCAAACTATGCATAGCCTGCATTCTTCCTTAGTTCCGGCCATAAGGACTTAAGGATTAACTCCAATCTATATTAAATGGACATGGTTTCATGTGTCAGGTGTGAATGTGTGTCTAAGCGTTATATCCTTTCAATATCTAAAAAATCCCTTCTTGGAGAAATGTTTGAGCGTCACATCAATGCTCATGTTTTAAGTATCAGGAGCAATTACTTGGGCTATATCAAAAGATCCAGGTAACACAAACTCCAACACGTACATACTCCTCAGGTTCCGCAATAGCTTAGGCAGGTTCATGCTCGGATATTTGCATGTAGACTTTGAAAGCCAACGATCAGACCAGTGAACTGAGACCTTCGTTATGGACCTTTCAAGAGGACATCTTGATGAAGGTCTAATGTCAAAATAATTGGCTGCTAATTTACCCAGTAATGTTCTAAAAGCATATATCTTCCTGCCTTCATATATCTAGGAAAAATACATCATATAAAAAACAGCTGCGTGGAAAAGATTATGAGGGACGAGGAACAATATATCAAGTTAAGCTTGTGGCCCAAGACAAAAAGGTTTACAGAAGAACTGTTGAAAACATGATGTGAAACTATTCTTTCTGTTAAATATGTTAGAGAACGGCCAAATCACATCCTAACCTCCACCATCAAACTTTATAACAGAACAACATCAACATGATATGTAACTATTCCTTTACTGCTAGATATATGTTACTAGCAGAAATATCATCTCCTACACTTGTAATACTCAATCTTTACCTGACATCACCAGGGTAATCTGCAGTTCAAGATGGAGGAGCACAGAATATAATGTACGGGAATTGTAGTTCCTCCCAGAGAAGGAAGAATCCCAACTTCTATCAATTCATCATGGTGATCTGTAGTCATTGTCTGTCCAAAAATTTGGCAACCTGGATTTTCCTGTTAACAGATCATAGGAAGAATATTTTATCACTCCAAAAAAAAATGTAATATAATTTTAATACTTATGAACTCATTGATTTATTTTATGTAAAAAATCACTTTGATAAATATATGAAACTTTTGCTTTCTCAAAAATAAAAGAAAAAGGGTAAGTTTAAATGTCCAAAATTAAAATGCAATGGAGAATGTTGGGTGCACGAATCACTTGTCATGCTTGAAAGGGTGTATCCTGTCACTATTAGAATCTAGTATAAAATAACAGAAAAAAAATGTCGTCTCTAGACCAATCTGGTTCTCTGTTCCATGTTTAAGAAAAAGAATAAAGGAAAAAAATGAGCATTATACAATTTTAAGAATGAACTTTAATAGCATGTATATCGACAGCCGGTGCTCTCAATCTTAGTAGAATTTTAAATATAGATGTTGATAATCAAATATTATCCATCCGAGTTCCTTCTACTTGTTAGCTAATTAATTCAAATATTGTTAGAAAATGAAGCATAACATTTTTGCTTAGGGGAATTGATACTCAATTGTTGGATTTACAAGGTGAGATCAAAATAGGATGGCAGAAAGGATAAGAATAATTGTATGCAAGATTATGAATTGTACAAAACTACATCCCAAATCTTTCTATGCTGTTCTAGGTCTTCAAATCATGACACTGTCTTACTGTATGTCTTACTGTATCTCTGGATTCACAAGGCAAAAACCTAACAGATTAGTTAACTAAACATGTAATTAGCTTAGGAGTTATGATTAAGCTATAATTGCTCATGTTTTCTTTTTTACAAATTAATTTATTTTTTCAAAATTCTTATAGTATAGAATTCCCTTTAGACAGTTGGCTTTCCTCAGAATCTCTGTGCCTTGAAATTGGCATTTTCAAGGAGAGCGAGAAAGAAACATGAATAATGTATCTCATAAAAGATAATATATCAGATAGGTAACTAGTTCAATTATCTTTACAAGGATTTGAATGAACCTGTCGCCATGTTTCAGCTACCATACGACCAAGTACACCTGACCCTACAATCACTAAATCATTCTCCCGGACAACACCAGGTGATGATACCTTCACTCCCGCATCATGAGATGTTCCTCCATTCATCAAAGCAAAAGTGGACTTTCACAATCCTTCAAATCAGTCATCTCTGACAGTTTATAATGTTGAACATGTATAATAAAGTTTTGAAATTCCATAGAATGCAACAACTCTAATGCAAGAAAAGTCTCGATTATATCTGGTAATGCTATCAGATACTAAAATTTCCTGATTGCTATTTCAAAATTAATAATTGCAGCACCCAGAAAATAAACTTCAAGATTTCATTAAAATCAAGTGCTTATTCATGACATAGACACTAAATTTAATTCCATATTAAAGGTGTTTTTCTGATTAGCAAAAAACCAAACGATTTTGTCCCAATCTAGCTTATATTAGATTATTTCCACCCCGAATCTATTTTAATACACAAGGACTCTAAGACAAAATTAAGATGGAAGATGGAGGGATAATCTGGAATATTTTTGCCTAAGTTCTAACCAAAAATCATGGTCGCACTTTTTAGCTCAATCCAATGATATAGCAACTCTATTAGAAGTTTCCTAGCATCCCAGCAGCTAGAATCTTCAATATATAAAAGAAGAGTGAAATCCGATGAAGATCGCACTTCACCTCAAAAGTGAGTCACAAGACACTCGTATGGTAGAAAAGTAACAGTCTACACACATCCAAAGCAACCAAGTAATAAGTTCATGACATACAAAGTAGAGAAAAGATTCAGAGACCACCAATGTTTTTAAATAGAATTTTTTTACATGTATACCCTCCTAAATATATGAAATTACATGAATACCGTCATAGAATTACTATTTGCATGTATATCCTTCTTTTTTTTTTCTTTTTTACATATGTACCCGTATCATTTAACGTCGTTAAAAAATAAATGACTAAAAATTAAAATGACATGCAGTGATTTCCTTCAGCAAGAGGAATTCCAGTAAGCTGGAAACAGCAACGTCGACTGGAGAAACCAAATTTCCATCTTTATCGAACCTTAGCCGATTTTCACCCCCATCTAAATCCAAATTTAATCTACTGCGGAGTCCTCATGATACACACTATACTAAGAAAAACAAAGAACTACACTGAAAGAACTATTATCAAATACAGTAATCGTATTCGAAAAAAAAGTAATTTAGCGCAAGTGGAATCCGTGGCCTCAACCATTCAAACCAGAATTCCACATTTAATCTACAGCAACGAAGACTAGAGAAACCAAAATTCCATATCTAAATCTAGCCTATTCTTACCTCTGTTTGAATCCAAAAACCCTAGCGAATGCATCAACAAACACAGCGATTCGAACACATAGTACCGAATTGAGGCGATGCTGACCAGTTGCTGCCTGAGAAGAGGCGGAGAGCGGCATCGAGATGTGAGAGCGTCGTCGTTCCTCGAGGTGGAAGCTGGAGTTTTGGGGGCGACTGAAGGGGTGAACTTTTCGAGGCCGAGATAGGAAGAAGGGGGCAGGAGAGCATAAAAGAAGAGGCAGCCTGGGGATTGGAGCCGTGAATTTTTTTCTTTTCCTTTTTTTTTTTTGCGTAAGCCAGCCGCTCACAACACTCAGCACAAAACATATCTAACGCCAGTAACAAATGATCAAAAATACTAAAAAAAATATTTTCAAGTAGTGGGCTGCAAAGAAGGCGATCCAGTCGCTGTATTTGTCTTTCGAAAAACATGCGAAGCCCGAAATGATTCTAACTTCTCCACGAGTCGCCAAATATCCTTCGATGGAGACATAAGAGAGAGAAAGAAGGGCTTGGTTGATAGAGGATCAAATTTACCAATACGTCACGAAATGCTATGGTTCTTATATATGATTTCTTAATTTATTCAAAAATAATTCAAAATCTTTCTCTGTCTCAGCTTCTGGACTGACCTGAAAAGGTAAGGGCTACCATTAGCACCGTGTACGTAGTTGTTAAGATGAAGCTTCATTTGGTATTGATTCTAGACTAGACCGGAAATAGCCCAATGAAACTGACTTGCCTTCCTTTTCTTGGGTGAGTCAGTGGAGTCTGTTTTACTTGAGTTGCAAAGCTGGCAATGCAAAGCATGAGGGGCGTACTCATACGTCTTTTGTGGCAATCTGCAGGCAAGAGGACAAAGGATTACGAAGGAGAGTCAAGGCAAAGCAGCGGTTCTCTTTCTGCTATCTTCCCCCAAGGGCCTTGGGACTGATTTTTTTTTATTTTTGAGGAATTTTTTTTTCTTTTTCTTTCTTCTTTTTTTGGATTTGGACGCACATGTTTTCCTATGTGTGATTCGTTGGAGGCCCAACGATGATAAAAAAAAAAAAAAAAAAAAACAAAACAAAACCAATGCATGGGAATGAGCTTGCCGCAGCGTGAAGCTACGATTGTCACCGGGCACACGACCATGCAAACTCTCCCTCCCTCGTCATAGTTGACTTGCACCCAAAAAAAGGATGAGCGCCCATTCATGATCCGGATCCTACTCGATATTGGTCTCTTATTGAGAAGCCCGTACGAGTAAAAAGGATTGGGATGAATATTAGACCTAGCTAGAAGCCATTTGTCCATAACTTTTAGTCCAAAAACTTAAAATATTGTGTCTTACACTACCTAAATTCAAATGTATTGAAAATCAATAAATTTGATTAAAGCAATCTCTCTCAATCCTCTTATATGGAAAAGAATGTTCTGATTGATGGAAAGCACAATTTCTTGTCTATTTATAAAAGTGAAAGGGTTAGATGCTTAAGCATCCTTTCGTTGAATGCATCCATTCACATAATCCATCCATTCATCAAGAGTTGTGTTACTTGGAATTACTATTAGATCAGGATGCACCTCTACGCTTCTTTTTAAGATACTGTTAGAGATATGTCCGTAGAATTTCCTTAAAAATTTAAGAGAGGATAGAGATAAACACTAAATTATTTGGGAGTTTAAGAAAAAATTTTATATTTAACTAGGTTTATGTTTTGATAAATATCTAATACGAATTTCTAAAATTTCAAATTATTGAATTAAATATTTTATTAATAAACCAACATAGCATGTGGCCTCTAGCATCATGATATATCAAAACCATAGCAGGATCCATAGCAGGAACTCCTTATTTTTAATGCATGGTAAGAATGTAACTAAAGGAGGCTTAATCTAGACCGACTTTGCTCAATTTTAAATTAGAAATAGTTTTGAGCTTTAAGCTGAGATCAAGCTTGGCTCATTCCTTATTCTAAATACGTTCTATTATTTGTTTAGTATTTCTCATTTTTAATTTTACATTGTATTTCTCTCTTTCCATATTTATTTTCAATCTGATATTTTATTTTATTCTTTACTGTTACATTAATATTTATTCTTTAATTTCTATTTTTTCACTTTATTTTCTTTTGCACTATTTTGTGTTTCGTATTTTGTATTTTCCATATTTTTATTTCATTTTTGATTCAAAGCATTTTATTTTGGTGTTGATTTTTATATTTTATTTTTTGTACAAAATTTAATTATTTTTAACTTTTTAACACCATGTTTGTATCTTTGCTTCTCTTTATTTTCTTTTTCAGTTTCTAAATGTGCATGGACATGCACACACATATAACCCGGCATTTTAGATATTAAATAGCATTCGTTATTGTTCATAATATAATCTTGAATTATCTTCCATTTTGCCATATTAGCACATCCAATCTCTTCTCATATTTAATAAGTATCTCTAATTAACTCAAAATTTGAAAAAGAGAAAATATGCTTAACTTATGCTAAGCAACTACTTCTCTATAACAAAATACAATATGCTTAATGTAGACTAAAGTTAGTTTCTTTATAAAATTGAAACATGATATCATATAGACTTCCATTAATATGGAAACAACAAAACCTACAGTGATATAGAATAAGGTACGCCACTAAATTCAATTGGTTAAAAATAGAAGCTACTTTTCTATTTCAAAGATCCTATAGCACTGCTAGTATATTCTTTAGTCGTTTCCATATGTTTGATTGAGGGGCTTGTCTCATACTGATGCTCTATGACAAATTTTATGTAAGATACCGGCATTATTAGTTTAAATGATTGACAAAAAATGAATAGAATAACTTAAGAACTCATCTTAAAGATTGCCCCAACGACCTTCTCAAGATGATGCTCTTATCATTATTAATTGAAGTGCCAACTTTTGATTGGATTTCCTTTTCATAACAACAGATATTTCCTAGTGTAAATAGCATATAATTCTATTTATAACATTAAAAACTTAGATTCAGTTGAAATCACCACTTTTCCTAAAAGCTAAGCTCATTTTAGATTTATTTATATATTTTATATTTTCTTATACTCCCCCTCACATTTGGGCCGGACTTTTTTTTTAATGGGCGAGCCCAACATGTGAAATTTTTTAATAATGGGGTTAAAGAGTGCAGATACAGGGTTTGAACTCAGGACCTCTGCTCTGATACCATGTTAAAATCACAACTTTCCTAAAAACTTAAGCTAAATGTGTAGGTAGATTATTTATATATTTTATATTTTCTTACAGATTCTACCATTTATGTCTCATTAAAATGAATCTTTGCCACTCCTATGAAAACAAAAAGGGAGGCTAAACTAATTCTTTCAGTTATCATCAATGAATAAAAATATGAATTGTAAACATAAAGCCAGAAGAAAGGGATGAGCACAATACACCAGTAATGTGGTGAATCAGTGAGAGAAAAATCTTGAAGGATTCTAATACAAGATTAGGAAGTTAGTTGATCAGTAACATGATTAATTTAAAATTAATTTCTGCTAATTGATCATTAAGAATACAATATGCCATTATTTGTAATTAATGGAGCAATTTTCTCAACAAATGCTTTCCAAGTAGAGTTGATCAAAATCCGGGCCGGGCCGGGCTCTACAACAAAAATTAGGCCCGATGGCTATGCCCAGGCTCGGTCCGGCCCGACTGTCGGGCTTAAATTTTTGTTTAGGCCCGATCCGACTTTATAAATCTGGTTCTAGGCCCGTCTAGCTCGGCTCGACCCGATAGGCCCGACCCGACAGGCCCAATTTTTTCTTTGTTTGGAATCTGGAAATGGGCCAGAATGGCCCGACCAGGCTTGGCCTGATTTTTTTAGTCGGGCCGCTTTTCTTGCCCAGACCCGACCCATGGGTCTTTTTTTTAATGCCCAAGCCCGAAAAATTTCGGGCCGGGCTGGGCGGCCAAAAGGCTCGTGATCAGTTCTATTTCTGAGGAATTCGTTTCCTCTATGGAAAACCAAAGTTTATACTTAAACAACATTTATTAATTTCCTAACATAGACGAATATAATAATATCAGGATATTCCTTCCAATCAATCCCCCAAAGCGTGGCCAACACCCATTGGTCCACCTTCTCATATTATTGCCAAGTAAGCCCAGCGATGTGGGCCCAAAAGCCCGAATCTACCGTCCAAGCTCTCACTTTCCTCCCTTCAATCCCCTTTTCCTCTCTTGCTCCTCTCCCAGGGTATTATATACCCCTCAGCCGCCTTCCTTTCCCTGCTCTGTCCTCTATCCCTCAGTCTCCTCTCACTTCTCTCCAACTCGCTCTCGTCGTCTTCCTCGCATTAGATATGCTCCGCGAGGCAACATACCGTATGGAATCCCTTCACCGCCCGCTAAGCTCACCGCACCTTTCTTTCTTCCTTTTTACCGCCTTCTCTCCTCCATCCCCACCAATCGCTCGAACTCATCTTCTTTCCCGTACCAAAAGAGTAAAACCATCAAAAAAAATGGAGTGAGTGAGAGAGAGGGGAACAAGAAGAAGAGGAACCGAACTCTAAATCTAGGGTTCCCAATTTGGCCGGAACTCTGATCCCGCTCGAGCCCCGGCAGCAATGAGCTGATGAGCAATGGGCTGCGCCTTCGGCAAAGACGCGTCCCCCGCCCCTCCTCCGCCTCCGTCAGGCGGAAGAAGGAGCGGACCGCGCGCCCCGTCGCCTCCGACCGCAAGTCCCAGGCCGCCCTCTCCAAGATCGAGACCGCCGTCGTCGATGCCCCTCCTGCCGCCGCAGCAGTCCGGGGGAGAAGGCGGAGCGCCTGCCGGGGAGCGGCCCAGGGGCGGCGGCGGCAGCGGGCCGATCCTAGGCTGGGCAACCCCCCGCGCATATACACGGCGAGCAGGTCGCCGCCGGGGTGGCCTTCCTGGCTCTCCATCGTCGCCGGAGAGGCCATCAAGGGGTGGACGCCCCGCCGGGCCGATACTTCGAGAAGCTCGCGAAGGCAAGCATCTTTTTTGCTTCCACCGCCACTTTTTCTTGGTTTCCTTTTTGTGATTTTGTTGCTAAAGATAGCATCTTTCTTGTGCATTAGATTGGCAAGGGACTTATAGTAATGTTTACAAGGCTAGAGACACATTATCAGGTAAAATTGTGGCATTGAAGAAGGTCCGGTTCGATAATTTGGAGCCGGAGAGCGTGAAATTTAATGGCCAGAGAGTCATCATATTGCGGCGGTTGGATCACCCCAATGTAGTGAAATTGGAGGGTTTAGTACCTCCAGGATGTCTTGTAGTTTGTATCTGGTGTTCGAATACATGGAGCATGACTTGGCTGGTCTTGCTGCCAGCCCTGGAATCAAGTTTTACGGGACCTCAGGTTGAATTCATGCACTTCCAGTCAGTTATATTTAAAAACTGTGATCTTATGCAAATTTCTATCTAACATTTCTGTTTTGAGCAGGTAAAGTGTTTATGTATCAGTTGCTCCAGGACTTAGCACTGTCACAATATGGGTGCTGCACCGTGACATAAGGGGATCAAATCTTCTAATTGATAATGGGTGGGTATGCCTTAAGATGGGCCAGAGGACTTGGGTGCGACTATCTTTGATCCTACAACAAGTCATCCCATGGACTAGCCGGGGGTGGTCAACACTTTGGGTATAAGGCCCCAGAAGCTTTCTGTGGGTGCAAATGATTATGGTGGGGTGTAGACCTCTGGAGGTGCAGGCTGCATTCTAGCAGAATGCTGGCTGGGAAGCCTATAATGCCAGGGCGAACTGAGGAACTTCTACGCCCTGGAACATTGACTGTTTCCATATGGAAACTTTTCCAACTGCTTTGAGCCAGAGGGTTCACCTGTCTTCATTACTTACTTGTTTTCATTTATTAAGCAAAATTGGCCGCTATTTTATGTATTTGTGTGATTGGTCTGATTGTTTGGTTCAGGTTCAGTGTGTGTTTAACTGGGAGACCCTGGACCTTAGCTGACTTCCTTTACCACTCAAGTAATATTGTTACACTGACAATCTGGTTCACCAAGGATTATATTCACATTACATCGTTGATCTTGCTCAGTATTATTTTCTTCTTGAAAAATATTCCACTAAATTGTCAACCTCTAAAATTATGTCCTGAGGTGATCAATCTACCTAATTAAATTTCCTGGTTCATATTCACATGCACATGCACATGCACATGCACATCAGAAGTATTACTTAGAACTCACAGATATGAGATGGTTGCTGGATCTTGGCAATGAAACTTCATTATTAGATACAATTTATAATTCTATAACTGCCTTCTGCATATTGGTCTAGAATCACCCTGCAGAGGCGCTTGCTAGCACATGTATCTGTTGCCAATGCAGATTAGCTTAACCATTTTTTACATTTATTAGGTTGAACAGCTGCCATAAGATTTTCAAGCTTGTGTGGCTCCCCCTCAGAAGAATACTGGAAGAAGTCAAAGTTGCCCCATGCTACAATTTTTTAAACCCCAACAGCCATATAAACGCTGCATAAAAGAGACATTTAAAGATTTCCCACCATCATCATTGCCATTAATTGAAACTCTTCTTACAATTGACCCAGCCTGATCGTCAAACTGCCACTGCTGCCTTAAGAAGTGAGGTAAGTTATCTGGTTTGTCAAACCTTCTTAATCTTGTTACATCTCTTTTGTACTTATGCTTCACGTTTGGTCTTATCCTAGGATGTATCGCTGGAAAAAAGTATTAAAGTGTCTCGTTGTCACCTTACCGTCATTTATGTTGTAATAATGTAATTTTACATTCTGCAAAAAGGATTGCTATTTAACTTTTGATATATACTTTTTGGCCCTTCTCATGCTATCGGTTAAACATTCTACAGGGTTGCTTTGTCTTATCTTTATGGCACAAGTCACTCTGATTTGATAGGCGGGTATCTTTGACCATGAATTTTGGCTTCTTTGGAGTAAATTGTTACTATTCATATAAATACACATTGAGAGTAGTTTCAAGGATTCAGGTATCACATGCAGGCTTAGTGCTGGTACAGCATGTGCTGTGCCATGCCAGTGCTTGGCATGCATTGGCATAGGAGCATTCCAAGTACTGCCATGCAACCAATATTGTGCCAGTGTTCTGTGCTTAGAAGGACTAGATCATTATGTATTTTCTCATGCCATTGCGTGCTGAACTGACCAGCACTTATATCTATGATTTCAAGATAAAGCTGTGTTGTGTCATTATTTTTGAACACTAGCTTGTGTTTACTCTGTCTTTCAAATTAGCTAGACATAAACCCAATCAAAACACCTAGTATCCATTTCCTTCTTCCCTTATTCTATTCTGTCAATCTTCGATCTGCTTCTCTTCTCATCTTTCCACTATCAAGAATAACTAGCCTATCTTCATCCTTTTTCTCTGTACTATTTTCTTGTTTGATTCCTTTTCTTATTTTTCCCCTTTCCTGTCTACTTTGTTTCTCCATCAATTCTCTTTTTTTTTAAAAGATATTTCTAGTCACAACAGTGGTATTGATTGCAGCAAGTTTCTATCTGGTCTCTTTTTATTGATCTCCTGCTTCCTTCTTCTCCCTTCCTCTTTTATTTTGATGGAACTCTGCGGCTATTGAGTGCGGCAAATTTCTGTTGTCTCTTTATTGATCTCCTTCCTCCTCCTCCTCCTCCTCCTCCTCCTTAGTCTGGCCCAAGTAGATTGATATGTAAGCATGCTGAGTATAACTCTTTGATTTTTGCCATATAGAGAGACAAATATAGCAAGAACAAGAACTGTGATATAGTTTCTTCCACTTATCGTGAGTTGAATAGCGAAAAGTGGAACTGATAAACCCAGAATTTCCTTATTTAAACTGGACATTTGTCACTTTCATGTCCTTGTATGTGTCAATATAGGAAAGTTTTCTTGCATGTTCCAGGTTTAGAAGTAAGAGATTTTTAAATAAAAAAATAACACCAAAGAAGAGTTTGAAATTATCATGTGATTCTTTTCAAGTATTTATAAGGGGATGCTGCTTGTTGGAAAGTCTTCTTGGTGCAGGTTGATAGGGGCACAAATCATTTGAAACATTGTTTTTTGATCTCAAATATGTTTTGTTTTCCTATGCTCCACTAAAGAGGGGTGCTTCAATTTATGTAGAAGGTTGTCAAAAAAGGGCAAAGATCTAAAGTAACATGAACGTTGTGTGTAAGATGTGGACTTGTGGAAAACTTCAAGATAATATTAGAAGTAGCCCTAAAGAGGAATACTTGGCAAATGAGTTTCTATAAAACCAATCTGAGATAGTTGAGATAAGGCTGGATGATTTCAGCATTACCCATTAATATCTACCTCTTTGCAACAACTAAAAACAAAGAACTATAGTTAGAAGAAAAGTAAGTTTACTTGTTTTTGCGAGTTTAGAACACATGATCAAGTTGGAGCATGAAGGAGAGCATCCAACTTGCACTTAGAACTTCAGGGCAAAATTCATTTTCTGAAACCTTGCCAATAGTGTCACTGCATGTATCATTTTGCAATTTTAAGTGGTATTAGTGAACCACAATTATTGAATGTGAGGTTCCATGTGTGTTTAGTCTCACATTAGTTGTATGCGAGGGAGATTTTGGGTACTTAGATGGGGCCAAGGAACTCAAATAACAGCTTTTGGCTAGCCCTTTTCGAGGAGGTCCTATGTAGTTACAAGTGGTATCAGAGCTAATCCAGCCCACGATCTATATGGATGGGGGGGACATTGCAACACAGAGTCATTTTTAGACTGACCATAGTGATTGTGACGTTTATGATTTGATTTGATTAGATGTGGATCCTTAGCTTGGCGAGGATGCTAAGGCTTAAATAGGGATAATATGTGAGGACTTGTGCAACTGTATATTTAGTGCCACATTGTCTGTGCATTGGGGAGATCTTCAGTATTTAGACAAGGCCAAAAACCCAAATAACAACTTCTAGATAGCACTATTGGGTGAACTTTTGGGTTGTTGCATAAAATAGTGGATTCTGTTCACGATGCAACATTCTGGAAAGTTTTTTCACCATTGATATCCAAAGTTTTAATTCATGCATTACAATCCCTACTTTGTCTAAGTGTACCCTTGCTTTGAGCTTGTTGTTCTATTTGCAATAATACACCAAAAGCTTAAAAAATGAGCTGTTCTGAATTTCTTCCATTAGATTCTTTTGCTAATATATTGATTTATTATTGCAATAGGCAATCATAAAAAACTGATTTTTGAAAACAAGCTTTACAAGAGTGGCTGTGTGGGAATTGCCTACAACTATGCATGGAATCCTTTTGAAAATACTTTGACTTTCAGAAGGCGAGTCCATGTCAAAGCTGGTGGGCTTTTACTTGCTTTCAGACGTGAATATTTTGATGTAAGTGCCTTGCTATAGGTTCAAAAGAGAACAGTTACAAGGCACCTTTTGGAGCTGTCATGTTGCATTACTTGAGATATTGGTTGATGAGGAGGCTATGAGCACACAGTATGAGCATTAGATTAGAATGCTGATGTGATGTGTAGTAAAATTAGTTTGGATGAACTTGGACATGAATACATGAGTATATAAGGTGTTTAATTGTAGACTAATATAAAATATTAATGTGCAGTGATGACGAGAAGAGGTTCTTTGATGAAGTTTTCTTGGATTTGTCTGACTCACAAATTGTATGTTAATCTGTACAGTACATCATGCAAATCAAATGTCAAGCTTGAGCTATTCCACATTCTTCTTTTACAAATCATACTAGGATATTTTCTGCTCAGAAAATTAGCTATTGATGTTCAGCTACCCTTTTCAGTATAAGATTATTTCCATGATCTGTGCTTTTGCTTTTGTAGTTCTTCACAACCGAGCCTCATGCATGCGAGCCTTCAAGCTTGCCAAAATATCCTCCAAGCAAGGAGATGGATGCTAAACTAAGGGATGAAGAAGCCAGAAGGTTGTTAATCAGGATATTGTTTACTCTTCAGTTTATGTGACATATGCCTCTATATATTTTGGCAGCACTGCATAATCCTTTTCTAGTTAAACTAGCTCTGTTTTGATTTTCATTATGAAATGCAAAATTGTTTTCAATTTAAGATAAAATTAAAGATTTTATTCCAATGCTTAAAAGAATCAGTGCTTCAGTTTGTTCAATTAGATGCATAATGAAAGAAAATGTTGTAAGAAAAGTTCTTTTAAGTTTCCATGTTACATTATCTTCAGGAATCTATTTAACTCACCTGGTTGATTATTACCATAAACATTATCCATGTTCAAACTCACAATGGTTAAGAGGTAGCACCTCTTGTTCAACAGTGATGGAACCATTCAATAGCTTGGGACCTTGAGAGTGAACCATCAGAAATTTGGTTAATCAGTATGCTTGCACTTGTTTGCAATTAATGATAGGGCATCCAAATCTCTTGTAAAAAGCCCTGGAAACTATAAATTGTATCTTTTGGTGACCTCTATCATACGTATTATATAGATGTAAAATTAGGTAGTGGGCGCGCTATGCTACTATGCTAAAAATACATGATGGAACATTTAAATAAGGAATCCACTGTATTGATTGTGATCTACATGTGTTAAAGCATGTCATAATCATCATAATCATCAATCCTTTTCCCAGCCATTTAAGGTCAGCTTTAGAGGTCCTTATTAGCCAAGTATTCCTATTTAGGGTCATCTCTGATGTTAGTCCAAGTTTCTTTCTTCCCTACAACCTCCGTCTCTGTTACCTTAGGTCTTTTGCTCCTTGCTAGAACAATGGATTCCCTAATATTCATGCCTATCAAATTTGGATCCTTTTCGTAGTTACTTGCATGTTTTTATGATCAGCTGTCAACTTGATATCGGTCCTCTACCTTTCTCATCCTAGTTTGGGATTGTCCATGTCAGTGTTAGATGCATTAAAACATGTGTAGGCTAAAAATCAGAATATTTTGATTCTTATTTCACAGCAAAATATTGTCATATGATTAAAACCTTTCAGTTTAGCTCTCACTTGATGCATAAGTTATAAAGTGTTCTTTTTTTTTTTTTGGATCTACATCAACTGTTGGTGTAGATTTCCAATTTAGAGTGCTCTTCCTTGAGTTTGAATTGTTAATTCTTTTACCAAAGATCGAAAATTGAATGTGTGGTCCATCTCTCTCTCTCTACATATATATATGTATGCATGCTTGTGTGTGTGCATCATATGTTTGTTTGTGTTGCAGCATCACTTTCATGTTCATTGGTTACATCTCTTTGAAAATTGCAAATATCTTGCATATTGATAATTGTGAATCAATGGCTGTAGAACTTTTACAATTGTTTTTTAATATATATGTAGCATATCCAAATTAATACACGTCGTGTAGGTTGAGAGCTCCCGGAAGGGCCAATGCTGATGGAGTTAAGAAGGCACGCCCACGTGATCGAGCTGCCAAGGCAGTTCCTGCTCCAGAGGCTAATGCTGAAATCCAAGCAAACCTTGATGTATGTCAAACTAACTGTGGCTTCAACTGCTCTATTGTGATTTCATTTCTTTAATCAAGCAAACATTTTTCTCTCCAGTATGCTAAGCATTTAACATTATCTTTCTTTGTGGTTCTGATTAAAACTTTTGTTTATGCTTAACACTCTGTATGGTCAAAACATCTTTTTAATCCCAGACAAATATTAGCAATGGTGGTTTAGAACCTGTCTGGGTCAATGTTAGCTTCTTTATAGTTTTAATTGGGATTTAAATGAAAAAGTCTCCTTTTGTGGTAGGACCGTACAGATTTTTTAGCCTTGTACAATCATGTTTAGGATGTCAAAATTGTGTATTACTCTGCTAGAGGGTAAACATGTCGAATGTAGTAATATAAGCAATTGGCCACGGCCTCTACCCACCACTGAAGAAAACTTGCATCGAGGTGCATGTCCATATGAATGACAACTTTATGTAGGCATGCATTATCTCTAAAATTCCTGTCCCCCCTCATGTTCATGATGGATTAAACACTGCATATTTGTGTTATATGTACCTGAAAATCAAATTTTGGGATGCCACAATAACGCAACAAGGGCAATCAGGCAAAGGCATGTTTTGTTTCATTTGAAGTTGGTGATAGATACCATATGTCTTCACTCATGCAGTATATGAGTATATGGCGCATCATATGTATTTCACAAACTTTTAAAGATTGTTTTTTCTTATTAATAAGAAAATATTTAATTAAATGTTGCATAATATGCTTACCAATTAAATTTTTTTCTCAAAATGTTGATTTTTTTTCAGAATTTGACAAAACATGGTATTATTGTATGCTCGATGATTTCGCTCTTGCCAACAATCTAACAGGGATCCTCTGGCTAAAACCAGCAAAAGTCTGCCTAGTTCTTGTCACTAATTGCAATATCTGCTTGGTTGAAAAATTGTAATTCAATAAAAGATGAATCTGTTATTGCTTATGATTAGTCTTACCAATTATAGTATTGCTCGAGCTTTTTATTACATTCATTTATTTATTTATTTATTGGCTACAAGGCTTAATTACCTTTGTTTGTAATGAGGAAGCATATATATGATCTACCTTCTTTTCATTGCTTGTCTTCTATTCATTTTGTTGATATTTGGTAATCTGACCAATGATCACTGCAAGCTGCCTGTTTTATGTTCTTGATCATTTTCCAATTGCCATGATGTGGAAAGATGAATTACTGCTTCAGAATGAGCCATCTTGGATAATTATTAAGTTTCTACTGAAACAATAATCTTTTTATTCTTTTCCTTGTGCATAAATTTCTTGGATGCATGCTAGTCTGGACCGCTAACTTGCTGTTTCTTGGTATATTTGTGAGAGCATCTCACTGATGCTTACGGCAATTGTCAACTGCCGTACTCATATTATACTTCTATCAATGGTTGCTTTCTTCACTGATGGACAATGTATAGAGGAAATGGTAGTCAGTCTGGTGGACAAGTTCTGTCCATGGGGTGGTTTCTCATTTCTGTATTTTATCTAACTATGTTGGTGCAGTTTCTGAAATTATGCTAATGTTTCTTTCTTACAAAATGAATGAATTACTGAAGAAATTTTTTTTATTACTAACAGAGACGGCGCCTAATCACACATGCAAATGCAAAGAGCAAGAGCGAAAAGTTCCCTCCACCGCACGAAGATGGAGTGCTTGGTTACCCATTAGGTTCTCCACATCATATGGATCCTATCTTTGATCCACCGGAGGCTTCATTCAGCACAGTGTTCCCCTACCAGAAAGGAAGTGTAACAACATGGTCCGGACCATTGGTCGACCCTGCTATTGTTGGCCATCCAAGGCGAAAGAAGCAGACTGCAGGTGATACCCGCATTCCTGTTCACTCAAAACAACTTGCTGGTGCACATGGCTCTAGGGAAATGCAGGACAAGGTCAGTACTCAAGTCAGATAGAATCCGTGAAAACTAGAATCTGTTTGACGCGATCTGGATTAGTTTCTTGAGGTTCAACTTCTGCGTAATGATCCTTTGATGGTTGGAAAGCCTGTTTATTGGATGGAGAGGTAAAAGTCCTTTTCCTTTTTTTCATCCGCCTTCCTAGTTTTCCATTCCTGTTCAATTTTTGGATGGTTAGCCTTGGTATATAGGGCTGGAGAAAATCTTCCATTACCATGTATATTTGATTTTTATTTTTCTGATTTTTTCTTGGCATATCAAAACCTGAATGCTGGCTAGGTTATTTGAATCAAATAAATATTATGGTATCCTGTCATCCATTTGCACCACCCCCCCCCCCCCCCCCCCCCCCCCCCCCAACATTTTTGCCATTTGAGATCTCAGAGATGTTAGTCTAGTCTCAGAATTTAGTGTTGTTGACTGTAATAGTGTGAATAACCCTGGTCTAAAATGGCAGCAGATACTATGCGAACGTCAGCTTGTTGTGTGCTAGTGTTTTAGCGAACCTAAATCTGTGGTTAATCAGGAGTATTCTTTTGTTGTCCTAGTGACCTAATTAGAGGTATATTCACAACATGCTGTGAGCTCTCTCCACCATCTAATGTTATTGAATAATCTCCTCCAAATAATAAGGAAGCTATCACTAGGTAAACAGCATCCTCATGCCAAATTTGCATGATATGTTTTTTTGTTAAAAAAAGAAAAAAGCCAAGTTCCCTATAACTGTATGTTCACTTGAAATATGGTGATATCTTGCTATTTGCTCGTTACAATTCAACTTTTCGTGGTAATCAAACTCCCCTTGAACACTAGTGCATGTCTAACATTTGTAGTCATCAGATCATGTAGTTGGGACTCCAGCGCTTGCATGACTTAATGTTTGCTAGCCTTCAAATTATCACATCTCAAAGAATGAAAATTCCTTTACTTTTTGTTAAATGCCTTGCATGTCTGGCTCTGGTTGCAGGTTTGCGGTAAGATGCTCTTCTCTTGCAATTTTATTGATTGGGTGATTGATTGATTGCATGGATTTTTAGCTAAATTATGTTGTCCTCTAAGGTAAGGGCCTAAGGACACGAGAATTCTCAGCGGCGCGGTCAGCCTAGAGATGGTAGGCATGTATAGCGTCTTGGCCTATTATCTTACTTTAGACAGTGGGGCTTAAAATCAGACTAGATACGGATCGGATTCTAGCATATCTATATCCATATTTATTTTGTTTAACGAATATAGATACGGATACAGATGTTAGTCAGATGTAAAAGTTTATATTTATATTTATTTTAAGCAGATACAAATATAAATCAAATACTAGAAAGACGTATGTAAATACGGATATAAGTCAGATAATTAAAATTTATGGTCACATAATCAAAGATATTATTAAGTAGATAATAAATCAAGTTAATAGCATGTTAATAAAATCCTTTATTGCTCTTAAAAGTTAACGGGTGCTATATAAAATTAAACAAGATTATAAATAAAATCATATATTAACGGGTGCTATATAAAATTAAATAAGATTTAAATAAAATTAAATATTTGGATACAGATCTTGTCTATCTATATTCATATCTATTTTTTTTATGAATATAATACGGATACGGATGTCAATCGGATGCTCAGATTTTCATTTGTATCCGGATAGATTACGAAATAAAAATGGATCCGAATGAATATTATCTAATTCTCTTTCCCCCCAGTGGATAATGATAACAACAACAACTCCAATCTCTATATTGCTTCGTGCTGAGAATTCAGAGTTCAATCCAATTCACCCCTCATCTTGGAAGCAATCAAGGCCTGGAGGGAGATATCTTAATATTTGGTTACTAAGTCCACATCTTATTAAAGGACTTGTATACGATACATGCCGTACAGATTATATTGTTCGCTTATTCCTATTCTTGATCTGCTTTGCAATCATAGCATGATGTCTGAAATACAATGGTTCCGTGAGCTGCTGAAAAATTCAGAGTCACAATACAAAGATCCCACAGAAAAAATGAATTAGTAAATAAAATGATTTCTAGATCACAACAGGTGTCCAGCATGCACGAAATATGCGTTACGTGATAACCTGCAATGCGTTACTAAATTCATGAGGACCTGCAAAACCTAAATGATTACGACATTTTTCATTAAGAAAAGGACACAAACCTCACCTTCCGTGCAGGCTATAAATTGGGACACACCCTGGGAAACACAACAATCCAAGAGGCTGCTATTTGGTCTTCATAACCAGTTTTCAGGCACGGCAGCCATGGATGCTGCCTGTCTCTTTTTCCATGCTTGGCCGGTGACAGCAGCAGTAGCTGCAACTCAGCGCTGCTCCTCATTAAGAACCAGAGTTCGGATCCTATTATCCCTCGTCTGGGTTGAAGCGGACTCGGCGTCAAGATGGAAGTGAATAAATCTGAAGCAATGCCGGAACCATCACAAGAGAGTGCTCTGGTTCCTCCCACGGCCAACGAAAAGTTTGCTTGCCAGAGAGCAAGGTGGGCGATCTGCACTTGCAACGCAATATGATTTCCTTTTTTTTTTTTTGTTTTTTTTTTTGATTTGTCTGTTGTCTGCTAACATACATAGACTGTCCAACTTAGGAAATCGTTGTGAGAATGAAAAGGTCAATGGCATGGAAGGTTCCGATTCGCTCGAAATCAAGAGACTAGTAGAGATCACCAAGCAAAGCCTGAGAGCCCCGGAAAAAGAGGATGGAAGAAGATTATTGTATTTCAATACCGGCTTGTGAAGTATGTAACCAGAAGATCTCTGTAACGGATTCTCTTTGTTTGAATATGTATTATGAATTTGCCTTTGATTTCTTGAGGTGTTGAGTTTTCATCCCAGATAGAACTAAATTAAATTGCAAAGAACAAGTGCCGAGCATAAGAAATTCGCATAAAAGCTCTGGCAACCGTGGTGAATTACACGATATCTCAACCTTGACCAGAAAAAATGATATTGAACATAGAAGATCAATAGGGTCCATAATATATGTATTGTATTGGGTTTGCATCTAGGGCAATCTATTCTTGAAATGTCAATTATTAGGGGGTGGCGGTCAAGTCCAGTCAGGCCGGATATGGGCCAAGTTGGATGTAGGTTGCATCAAAAATCTATCAAAATCCAGAGAAAAATCTAAACCTTTTATTAAATAGTGTTAGAAAAAGGAAGAACGGAAGCTAGAAACAGGGGAGAAGAACGGAAGCCGGAAAGCAGGGGAGAAGAAAAGGCTGATTTCATTCCTTTTTTCTTACTTCATCACAGTACAGATTGATGGTATTCATACATATTCGAGCTGGATTAAAGTGTAACTAATCTAGCTATTAAGCAATGTAAATTGTAACTGAATGTAACTAATCTAAAATTCAAAAAGATGAAGCTTCTGGATCATGGAGTTCTGAGTTAGTTTCAACTGGTTTCCGTTTCAATAGTTACTGTTATAAAACATTTAAACCGTTTGAAACGTTATGGCTATTTGAATTGAGATAGCCATTAGAGTTCTCATGGGAAGAGGCTGCGTTGCTGGGAAGAGAGGTTCTGGTGTCTTGAGACTCCCCCTTAAGATGGGCATGGATGTTCAACGTGCCCATCTTGGATAGCAAGAAATGAAAGGAGGTAGCAAACAGAGCTTTTGTGAATATATCTGCCAATTGAAATTTTGAGCCAATATAAATTGGATTAATAACTTCTGCTGTAACCTTTTTCCTGATAAAGCGGCAATCCAGTTCTGTGTGTTTGGTCCTTTCAAGGAAGATTGGGTTCTTTGTGATGTGAAGAGTCGCTTGATAATCATAATACACCAGTGCCGGTTGTGCATACTGTATCTTGAACTCCTTTAGCAGGAAAAGTAGTCAGACAACTTTGCAACTGGTGTGAGCTAAGGCCCGATACTCTGCTTCTGCAGAGGATCGTGATACAGTGGCTTTTTTCTTGGTCTTCTAGCTGACCAATGAGTCTCCAATGAAGATGCAAAAACTAGTGACAAATCTCCTTGTTTTGGGACATGCTACCCAATCTGAATCATTATATGCTTTAAGATGAAAAGGAGATTGAGAGGAAAACAATATACCTTGGCATATAAAGCCTTTCAAGTATCTCAAAATTCTGGGAGCTGCATGTAGATGGATTTGTGTTGGTTTATCCATGAACTGGGTGAGGACATTCATGGCATATGTTATATCTGGCCTTGTAATTGTTAGGTAAATGAGTTTGCCAACCAATCTTCTGTAACTTGTGACATCAACTAATGAATCTTTGGATGAATGTGATAATTTGTGATTGATTTCCATTAGAGTTGTGACTGATTTGCTGCTGAGAAATCCAGTGTCCTTTAGAATTTCGAGAGTATACTTCCTTTGACATAAGTGAATGCCAGCAGCCGATCTTGCAATTTCCAATCTCAAAAAGAATTTCAGAGTTTCCAAGTCTTTTATCTTGAATTAAGTATGAAGATATGCCTTGATTGAATCAATTGCTATCAAACTATTGCTGCCCACAATGATATCATCTACATAGACTATAAGATCTACAAACCCATGCTCATCATCTCTTCTGAATATGGAGTAATCAGATTTTGATTTCTGAAAACTAATGGCAGTAAGAGAAGAGGAGAATTTTGAGTACCACTACCTAGAAGCTTGTTTTAGACCATAAATGGATTTGTGTAGTTTGCAAACCAAATTCTTGTTAGATGACTCCCCCTTAATCTGAAAACTCGGAGGTAATTTCATATATATTTCTTCATCTAACTCCCCATGAAGGAATGCATTATGAACATCTATTGTCCCAAATGCCAATCATGAATTGCTGCTAAGGCAAGAAACACCCTAATGGTTGTGAGTTTTGCAACAGGACTAAAGATCTCTTGGTAATCAAATTCTTCTCTTTGTGTATAGCCCTTAGCCACTAATCTAGCTTTGTATCTTTCAATTGTTCCATCTGATTTAAGCTTGGTCTTGTAAACATACTCGCACCCTATAGCTTTCTTCACCGGAGGTAAAGAAGTAATGGTCCAAGTTCCATTTTCCTCCGGAGCTTTTATTTCAGCTCTCATTGCATCTTTCCAATGCTGAGAAGTCATAGCCTCGGCATATATTTTGGGTTCTTTGATCAAAGAGAGAGAGAGTGTGTAGGCTTTGTGTGATGATGAAAGATTTCATAAGATAGATGCTTGTGTAGAGGGTGGAAGGTGGAACATAAGCTTGGTTGTTCAGCAGTTGCATTTGTGGCTAACTTGCGATGGTAGTCCTTCAAATAGCTCGATGGAACTCTGATTCTATTGGATCTTCTAAGGAAAATATCAGTGTTGTGATGTTCATCCTGTGATGGTGACTCATTTGGCATGGTTAAGTCTACAGAACTGGATGCTGGAGAGTTGGAAGAATGACTCATTTCTGTTTGGATGAATTGACTTGGTAAGTATATGTCTGGTAAGGCTGGTGGTAAGGCCAGTTTTGATGGAGTTGATGAAGTTTCAGGTTCTTCTGCACTGGAACTTTGAAAAGGAAAAGTGGATTCATAGAAGATAACATCTTTGGAAATGATACATGATTGAGCTTCTAAGTCATAGACTTTGTATCCCTTAATCCCTGCTAGATACCCAAGAAAAATGCCTTTGCTAGCTCTGAGACTGAGCTTAGTTCCATTGTGTTTGAGTGTGGAAACAAAGCACAAACATCTAAATACTCTTAAATGGGTATAAGAAGGAATGGAGCCAAAAAAGGTTTCATATGGAGATTTGTTTTGAGAGTAGGAGTGGGTATTTGATTAATTAGATAAGTAGCTATTAGGACAGCATCTCCCCAGAATTTTATTGGAAGTAAACCTTGGAAGAGAAGGGCTCTAGCAATAGTGAGTAGATGCTCGTGTTTTCTTTCCACTATACCATTTTGTTGTGGAGTGTAAACACAAGTTTTTTTATGTATAATTTCCTTGGAACTATAGAACTCAGGCCTATGAAATTCCATGCCATTATCAGTTCTAATTTGTTTCACCTTGGCATTGAATTGGGTTTGAACCAAGTGAATGAAAGTTTGCATAAGATATCTAGCTTCAGATTTGAACTTCATGAGATATACCCAAGTTACTCGGCTATAATCACCAACTATGGTTAGGAAATAGTGATGACATTGAATGGATGCTTGAGAATAAGGGCCCCATATGTCACAATGTATTAAATCAAATGGAGAAGAAGTAACAGAGTTGCTCATATGAAATGGTTTTCTTTTTTGTTTGGCTAACTGACAATGTTTGTACATTGCATTGGCTTATTTTCTTTTACATCAGAGACATGAGATTGAATTAAATTCAATCGATGGTTAGATAAGTGTCCAGTCTAAAATGCTAAAGATCAAAGGAATGTTCGGCTTTAGCATGAAGAACCTGACTTTTGGAAAATGAAGTATGCTTGGGAAGAGTAGTTTGGTTGACTACGGAACTTAGAAGAAGAAAATAGAGACCATTATGAACTTTTGCAAGTCCAATCATCATCCATGAAGAGGGGTCCTGTATAAAACACTATTTTTCCAAGAAAATAAGACATAAGGAAGCATCATGGGTGAGTTTACTGGCCAAGAGAAGATTAAAGATAAAGAAAGGTACACACAAAATATTTGTGAGTGTTAGATGTTCTGAAAAAGTTTCACATTTCCAATATGAGTCACTCTTGCCTTAGTTCCATTCAACATCTGAACATGTGCATGTGTTTTAGGAATTATGGATGTAAGAAAGAAAATGGAGCAAACCATGTGGCCAGTGGCTCCTATGTCAATTATCTATGGAGTTTCTTGTTCTTTGACTAGTTTAGAATTCTGATTGATGATAGAGAGTGTTGAAGCAATAATGATGGAAGTGCAGGGGAGAGTAGTACCTGCCATGTTGGCATGGGAGTGAGTGTTTAATGATTCTGTGGATGGCTTGGTCATCAGGGAAGGTGAGTCATTTGACTTAGGTTAATGAAGCATCTGAGCTTTGAAATGATCAATGAGTTGCTGCATTTGAGCTTGAGTGAGCACTGTCTGAGATGAGATTGGCTCCTTTTCTTGGCTCTGAATGATTGCTTGATTTGCTGAAATTTGTTTGAAGGAATACTGTTGGGATTTCCAAATTTGATTTTGGTAAATTTGAAGTTGGGTGGAAATTCTATCAGCCTATAGCATTTCTCTTTAGTGTGTCCAATTTTTCCACAATGATAACATACTAATTCAGACTTTTCTCTCTTTTTTGTATGTGCCACAGAAAATGTAGAGGATTCAGAGGTAGGAAGCATTAATATACGTGCTTGCTTTTGCCTCTCCTCTTGTAAAACTAATGAGAAGGTTTTATTTAAAGAGGGCATAGGGCTCATAAGAATTATCTGACCTCTTATACTGTCATATGAATCATTCAGTCCCATTAAGAATTTGAACACATAATCCTTCTGTTGGGCTTCATTGACAGTTTCCACTGCATTACATGTACAATGTCCACAAGTATACGAGGGCAGTGGTCTAAGTTGTGTAATTCTTCTCAAATGGCATTGAGTTGAGTGAAATAATCACTTACTGATTGGGTTTCCTACATAACCGAGCTAAGTTGTTGTTGAAGTTGGTATATCCTCACATTATCCGGTTGTGCAAACCGGGTTTTTAGCTTTTTCCATACTTCCTTTGCAAAATTTATATACAAAACATTGGATGCGATTTTTCTTGAAATAGAATTCAGAATCCATGAAAGGATCAAATTATTGCATCTCAACCATGATAAGTAAAGAGGACTGGTTGATTCTGGTGAGGGAATAGTTCCATCAAGAAATCTCAGCTTATTCTTGATGAAAATGGCCAATGTAAAGGATCTGTTCCATGAGAGATAGTTGGATCCAGTTAAAGGAGGAGTGATCACCACAGTGTTAGCACACTGTGGTGAAGGAAAAATGGACTATTTGGATCTTCGGAGGGAGAAGGGATGTGAGTTGGAGTGTAGGTAGGGGATGCATGAGCTGAAGATTCTCCATCTGCCATTTTAGAACAATCCTAAGACAAAAAGGAATGACTAATACAACTTACTGCATCTTTAAGGAAGAAGAAGAAGAAGCTTGATTTAAAATTCTAGCACCCGCTCTGATACCATGTTAGAAAAGGAAGAACAAAAGCTGGAAACAGGGGAGAAGAACGGAAGATGGAAAATAGGGAAGAAGAAAAGGCTGATTTCATTCCTTTTTTCTTACTTCATCACAGTACAGATTGGTGGTATTTATACATATTTGAGCTGGATTAAAGTGTAACTAATCTAGCTATTAAGCAATATAAATTGTAACTGAATGTAACTAATCTAAAATTCAAAAAGATGTATGAAACTTCCGGATCATGGAGTTCTGAGTTAGTTTCAACTAGTTCTATTTCAACAGTTATTGTTATGAAACATTTAACCGTTTGAAACGTTATGGCTATTTGAATTGAGATAGGCGTTGGAGTTCTCATGAGAAGAGGCTGCATTGCTGGGAAGAGAGGTTCTGGTGTCATGAGAAATTGGCAATGCAACCTATATCGGTGTCTTGAGAAACAGGCAATGCAACCTATATAACCTATTTAATAAATAACTTTCAAATAGGTCAAAATCTGGAGGGATGGATGAATCTTTTATTAAATAGGTAATAAAACATACATAATCTATTTAATAAGTGAGTTGGATCAAGTTAAATAAGTTAAACGGATCTTATCTAGATTAACTGAGTTTTAAACCAATTAGATAAGTCTTAAATGGATTAATGAGTTAAAAGTCCAATACCCTACTACTTGCTAACCTACTATTTTTGAAGCATTGATTTGTTTGCAACGTCTTCGAAAGCCAAGATCTCGCAGGTGGTTAAGACTGAGATAAACCGTGATAACTGTTTATCTCAATCGTCATGGGAGGCAAAAATTTTGGAAGATCTAATCTTTTTCTCGAGGTCCCATGTCGAGATCTCCATTGATATCTAGAAATCAGATATCGAGATCTCTGCTGATAACAAGAATTCAGATATCGATATCTGTGCTGATATCCAGAAATCTCATCAAAATATCTATGACGGAGATATCAGATCTAGGCCGATTTCTTGTACCATATCAAGATCCCGGCGATGGGAATGTGGTTAAACTCATCTAAATTTCTGATTTAGACGGTCCATTATTATTTTGTTGATAAATAGTCCATCATTAACTTTCAGTCATAAGTTTTTTAAAAGATCTAATGCAAAGTATGCAATACAACTCATCAACTTTCTGAGCTGCTTATTCTTGTGATATTTACTCCCTAATTTTACTAATATCTTCTGCAAGAGTATACCAGATTCTGATGTACCAAAAAAACATAAAAAAAGGAGTATACCAGACTCGAAACCGAAATGGGATCGGAGACAGATGGAAGCGAAACGTTTGTTGCTTTTCCATATAAATTTCCCAATGGAATTATATACGATTTATATACATGGCGGCAGATGGCCATTTATACAAATGTTAGACACGGAGAGCTTTGCAGAGCCTCTATTTTCATATATATATATATATATATATATATATATATATAGCATATTGCCTTAATATTTGGTTACTAAATCTACATTTAGTTAATGTGTGGTCTATAAAAATAAGGTGTTCATTTGTTCCAATCTTTGATTTGTCATGCAATCGTAAACTTCATTGGAGCAATAAAGGAAGGTATATATGAAACTCCCAAATTTTGATTAGTTATTTGAGAACTCTGTGACTAAATGGAAAATTCAACCAATTTCAGATTTTGCAAAAGTAATTGATGATCAATTAAAACATTGATGTTATTAGTGGTAGAAATTTTTTTGAACTTGTACCTTGCGTCTAATATGAATGGCTTACGCGTTACTAAATTTATTGCTGCAATAAACCTATGCGTTACTAAACTCATTGCAATATGACCTGTCATAATATGAAAAACTACTATGATTATTATAAAACTTGCACCTGGCGTCTAATATGCATAGTTTATGTGTTACTAAATTTGCTACTGCAGTAGACGTATGTGTTACTAAATTCGTTGCAATCATAACGTGAAAAATTACTATGGTTATTATAAAAATCTTACCTTGTGTCTAGTCCTTTGATTTATGCGTTACTAAATTTATTGTTGCAGCAAACCTTTGTGTCACTAAATTTATTGCAATATGACCTGTCATAATGTGAGAATTGTATACCTTGTGTCTAATATGCATGGTTTATGCATTACTAAATTTGTTGCTGCACTAGACCTGTGCCTTACTAAATTCATTACAATGTGATCCGTCATAATGTGAAAAATTACTATGGCTATTAATTCTATTGCTGCAGTAGACCTATGCCTTACCAAATTCATTTCAATATAACCTAGCACAACGTGACAAGTTACTACGGCTATTATAAAACTCGTACCTTGCTTCGAGTATGCATGGTTTAAGCGTTACAAAATTTATTATTGCAGCAGTCCTATACGTTACTAATTAAATACATTGCAGTATATATATATGATACTCATTGCTATAACAGGACTTAAACCCAGCTATAAACTGGAAACACAAAAATTAGGGTTCTTGCTAGGTCAAGATTGTCTGTCGACTCGGTCTCCGTCTCAAAGATCGCAGACACGGATGTTGCGAGCCTGTCTCTCTTCCCATGTTCGGGTGGTGACAGCAGCAGCATGCAACTCCATGCTGTTCCTTACTGAGAACCAGGGTTCAATCCTAATTATTTGGAGGGGGCGAAGGAGGTGCTCAAGGCACGGAGGAGCACGCATGTCGTCAGAGACGAGCTCACACTCGTGGCAGTGAAGGTGAGCAACTGATGGAAGAGGGACGAGAGTGAGGGGTTGCTGGCTGATGCCGCCTCCAACTCGAACCCTTAAAATTCCCATCTCTTGCCGCCAGACTGTCTATTGAGCTCGTTTCATTATCGACAATGAGTGAACCACCACCCTTGCAGAAGCAAGACTCCTTGATAAGGGTGATCCAGGGTTCAATATATGGCATGTCGCAGGCCACGCATGAAACAAGCCTCGCCCACTTCTCGGTGGCAGTGATGGTGGTGGTGGAGGCCATGACTAACGGTGGTTGTGGTGGTTGACGGGTTGGTAGTGGTTCGGAGGCCATTGGGCAAAATAAGTGGTACCGTATGTGGTGGAACATGCATGCACTGTACCCTGTGAACTTGATTGGTTAGGCACTTAGGCTCAGGTTGCCCATTGGAACCTGAACACAGGTCAACTACAGCCTCGAGCCTCTTCTTGGAGAGTCAGGTTGCTGGAGCCTGGAGTGTTGATTTATGTTTAGTGTATTGTTTTAAGTGGTCAGTTATTACTACGTATGTATTTTTCCTTTTTTGTTGGGATGTCTGTTACTTATTGGTTTAGTCTTCCTACCATGTTATAGCAGTTATGAAACGTGGGCTATGTTATTGCTTTCAGTTTTATTTTTCAGTTCTCTGTAAGGCTATTTAACAACCAAGTTTGTTATTCAATATGATTGAGACGATTTTCTTCAATATGTGCAAATTCTTCAATCTATATTTCTTCACAATTGGTATCAGAGCCCCATTATAGGGGCCTGATTATTAGAAGCAGCAGTCTTCTACAAGTGTTTTTTTTTAAGTTGAAGGATGACGACAGAGAGTTCGTTTGTACAGCCAGCCGTTCCAAAGTTTGATGGGTATTATAATCATTGGGCGATGCTCGTGGAGAACTTCTTGCGATCAAAGGAGTATTGGGGGCCGGTGGAAAATGGAGTTCCTGCAGCAGCATAAGCTGTTGTTCTCACTGATGCACAGAGCAAGCATATTGACGACCAACAGTTGAAAGATTTGAAAGCTAAGAACTATCTATTTAAGGCATTAGATCGTTCTATTCTGGAGACAATTCTCAACAAGAAATCTGCAAAGGATATCTGGGACTCCATGAAGCAGAAATATCAAGGCACCACACGAGTGAAACGTGGAAACTTGCAAGTTCTTGGAAAGGAATTTTAAGTTCTTCACATGAAGGATGGAGAAACTGTGAATGACTATTTCGCTCGCACTCTTACCATAGCCAACAAGATGAAAGAAAATGGAGAAGATAAGGGAAGTACTGCTATTTGTTGAAAATTTTTTAAGATCCATGACTTCAAAATTTGACTATGTTGTCTGCCCTATTGAGGAGTCTAAAGATATCAATACTTTAACTATTGATGATTTGCAGAGCAGTCTAAGATATCGATACTTTAACTATTGATGAGTTGCAGAGCAGTTCAATTGTACATGAACAACGCATGAGTTCACATGTTGAAGAAGAGCAGGCTCTGAAGATCACTCATTCCTCGGAAGGAAGAGGTCGTGGTCGTGGAAACTACAGAGGAAGAGGAAAAGAAAGAGGACGCAACAACAGGTCCTTTGATAAGGCCACAATCGAGTGTTACAACTGTCACAAGCTAGGACACTTTGCATGGGAATGTCCAAACAAGAACACAGAAGCAAATTATGCAGAGAATCAGGAAGAAATGTTGTTGATGGCATATGTGGATACCAACAAAGTCAGTCGAGAAGACATGTGGTTTTTGATTCTGATTGCAGCAATCACATGTGTGGCAACAAAAATTATTTCTCAGACTTTGATGGTATTTTTCGAGACTCTGTGAAGCTTGGCAACAATACAAGCATGGCTGTGTTGGGAAAGGAAAATGTTAGGTTGCAAGTAAATGGTCTGATACAGATCATTACAGTGTGTTTTATGTACCTGAATTGAAGACTAATTTGCTAAGTATTGGACAGCTGCAAGAAAATGGACTTACTATTTTGTTTCAGCATGGCAAATGTAAAGTGTTTCATTCTCAGAAAGGTTTGATTATGGATACGAAAATAACTTCCAATAGAATGTTTGTTCTGCATGCTATATCCCAGCCTATAGCATCCACTTGTTTTAATACAAACACTGAAGACATTGAACAGCTTTGGCACTATCGATATGGACATTTGAGTTTTACAAGATTGAAGACTCTTCAACAAAAAGAAATGGTGAATGGTTTGCCGAATCTCAAATCTCCTTCGAAGCTGTGCAAAGATTGTTTGACAGAGAAATAACACAGGAACTCATTTCCTAAGAAGACCACCTGGAGAGCTGCAGAAATTCTTCAATTGGTGCATGCAGACATTTGTGGACCAATTAAGCCCATCTCTAACAGCAAGAAAAGGTACCTACTCACTTTCACTGATGATTTTAGTAGAAAAATATGGGTTTATTTTTTGGTGGAAAAATCAGAAGCTTTTGTTTTTTTTCAAAAGTTTTAAGACTCATGTTGAGAAGGAAACAAACTATTTTCTGAGAAGTCTAAGCACTGATCGAGGAGGCGAGTTTACATCCCAGGAATTTGTCAATTTCTGTGATAAAAATGGTATACGGCGACAATTAACGGCTGCATATACGCCACAACAGAATGTAGTTGCGGAACGGAAGAATAGAAAAATTATGAACATGGCTCGATGTATGCTTTTAGCAAAGAGAATTCCAAAGTCCTGGCCAGAAGCAGTTAACTGGACTGTACATGTTTTGAATCGAAGTCCCACTTTTGCAGTGTTAAATAAGACTCCAGAAGAAGCTTGGAGTAAAATTAAGCCTTCAGTTGATTATTTTAGAGTATTTGGATGTATTTCTCATGTCCATGTGCCTGACAATAGAAGAATTAAACTCGATGATAAGAGTTTCAGTTGTGTTTTATTGGGAGTTAGTGAAGAATCAAAGGCTTATAGATTGTATGATCCTATTTCACAAAAGATCATAATTAGTAGGGATGTTGTATTTGAGGAAGACAAGCACTGGGACTGGGATAAGAAGTATGAGGAAGTTACTATATGTGATTTAGAATGGGGTGATTGTGAAGAAGAAGCAACTAAGAATGAGGAAAAAAGTGAAACTTATTCTGATCCTAATATAGAAGACAATGCAATAGACAGTGCAGTTGAATTTAATGCTGAAGATACTGGGACAAGATCTTTAATTCAGAACACGGATACCCCTCAACACTCGAGTGCAACCAGAAATCGAAGGGCATCTGTTTGGATGAGAAATTATGAAACAGGAGAGGGACTTTCTGATGAAGAAAATGGAGGGGAACTTGCCATGTTTACAGCTGCTGATCCCATTCATTTTGAAGAATTTGTAAAAAGTGAAAAATGGAGAACAGCCATGGATATGGAAATGGAAGCAATAAACAAAAATGAGACTTGGGAATTAACAGAATTACCTTAGGGAGGAAAGACAATTGGAGTAAAGTGGGTGTATAAGACTAAGTTGAATGAAAATGGAGAAATAGAAAAGCACAAAGCTCGGCTTATAGCAAAGGGCTATGCACAATAATATGGAGTAGACTATACTGAAGTGTTTGCACCTGTGGCACGAACGGGGACAATTCATTTGGTATAGAGTAGCACTTGCGGCATGTATACAAGAAATGCTGGAGAAGGCAGTAGCAATGCAGAAGTTAGTCGACTTCGGGCAACAATTGAAGATATGAAGGATCGCCATCAGGCAGAGTTGGCGGAGTTGAAGCAGAACCAACAAATTTTGCAGTCTCAGCTTGAGCATATTTCATCTATGTTACAACGATTTCTTCCTCCTTAGGTAAATAACTATATGTATTTGATGACTTTACATAATTATCACTTATTTTGCATAAGTTAATGATTTTCATATTCCTAACTTTTAAAGTTTCTTTTTTTTTGTTGTAGATTCATGATACTTCAACAGCTCGTAGAGATGATGATGGCGCTAAATCCGATCCCTGATATTTTTTAGACTGTTATTTAAGGAGTTTTATATATATCTTTTTTATATTTTTCAAAGAACATTGTAACTCTAAACTTATTAATCATATATGACAATATGAATGTTTTGAATGATCTGAATATTTGTGTTGATATAAATGTAATGCAGGTTCATATTGGCGTAAATGTTGATTTATGATATGCATGTGTTTTTCTAATAATTTTTTTTTTAAAAAAAAATCCCACTCCCGACGCTTTAAAGCGTCGTTAAAAACAAAACTTGGCATGGGTTTCTCCGACGCTTATAAGCGTCGGCAAAAAATCAACAATTATAGCGCCACGCAAAAGTGGTAGTCTATGCCGACGCTAAATCGCGTCGGCAAAGGATCTACACCGACGCTTTAAAAAGCGTCGGTAAATACAAGGTTTTGCCGACGCTTTCCTTTCGCGTCGGCAAAAACCTTTCCCACTCAGGCATCGTCGACGCGTTTACAACGCTTGCTCTGGCGTCGGCGGGGTTTTTGCCGACGCTAATAAGCGTCGGTAAAGGCCATGAAAAGCGCCGGTAAAAGTTACTATTCCTGTAGTGGTAGTAGCACTTGCGGCTCAAAGAAGGTGGTTTATTTATCAACTAGATGTGAAATCTGCCTTTTTGCATGGTGAATTGAATGAAGAAGTTTTTGTAAAACAGCCTTGCGGTTATGTACAGAAAGAAAGTGAGCAAAAACTTTACAAGCTAAGAAAGGCACTTTATGGACTTAAACAAGCACCCCGTGCTTGGTACAGTCGTATAGAAGCCTATTTCATGAAAGAAATCTTTGAGAAATGTGATGAGCACACTCTGTTCATCAAGAATAACAAGGAAGGTAAAGTCTTGATTGTAAGCTTGTATGTGGATGATCTAATCTTTACCGGAAATGATGAATCAATGTTTAAAGAGTTTAAACATTCAATGAAGCATGAGTTTGATATGACTGACTTTGGCAAGATGAGATACTTTTTTGGCCTTGACGTGTTGCAAAAGTCTGATGGTATTTTTATTAGTCAAAAGAAATATGCTTTGGAAGTACTGCACAGGTTTGGAATGGATAAGAGTAACTCTGTTTTCAATCCTATCGATCCTGGTTGTAAACTTAGGAAAGATGAAGGAGTTAAAGTTGATAAGACTTACTATAAGCAGAATATAGGTAGTCTCATGTATCTCACTGCTACATGACCAGACTTAATGTTTATAGTAAGTATGATTAGTAGGTATATGGAGAATCCTACTGAGTTACACATGCAGGCAGCAAAAAGAGTGATGCGATATCTGAAAGGAACTTTTGATTTCGGGATTTTCTATAGGAAGGGAGGAGATGATGAACTTATTGCTTATACTGACAGTGATTATGCTAGAGATTTAGAAGACATGTATTATTCAGTGTGATAGCAGCTCTGCTATCAAGCTCTCAAGGAATCCAATGATGCATGATCGAAGCAAACACATTGATGTGCCTTTCCTTTTTCTTCGAGATCTTACCAAGGATGGAACTGTGGAATTGGTACATTGTGATATACAAGATCAGTTAGCTGACATAATGACGAAGCCACTCAAGCGAAACACTTTTGTCAAGCTGCGAGAACATCTGGGAATCTGTTCTGAAACTACTGTAAACTGAAGCTTGTAGCATTCAGTTTAAGGGAGGAAATGTTGATTTATGTTTAGTGTATTGTTTTAAGTGGTCAGTTATTACCACGTATGTGTTTTTCCTTTTTTGTTGGGATGCCTATTACTTGTTGATTTAGTCTTCCTACCACGTTATAGCAATTATGAAACGTGGGCTATGTTATTGCTTTCAGTTTTTTTTTTCAGTTCTATGTAAGGCTATTTAACAACCAAGTTTGTTATTTAATATGATTGAGACGATTTCCTCCAATATTCTAGCTGTGCAAATTCTTCAATCTATATTTCTTCACATGGAGAGCATCCTTCATGCCTCCGTGACAAGGTTCAGACCACACCATCCATCGTTAGCCGCCGAGTGTTTTCTTGCCGGGGTCGGCCAGCACTACCAACTTCTTGCACTGCCTCTTAATGTATTCAGATCGAAATGTAATTTAGTGTGTAAGCAAGATATCTATAATGTATACTCATTTTATAAACACGTACTGATTTGTTTTAGGTTTCATTTGGACTTTGGTTATTCGATTTTTTTCCTGCTGAACATCAAACCTACCCTTTCCCATTATCATTTGGTGTCATGCTTTCGATCCTATATATCATATCTCCAATTGATAGGAAGCGTATCCTGAATTTCATTTTCATAGTTTTGATCCATATGAAAGATTTATATTATTTATCGTGACAAAAAGAAAGAGAAAAGTCTACACTTTGCCCACCTTGAGCTTGGGAATGCGGTACCAGCCAGTACAATTTTGTATATAAAACCAAAGTACCGTTAAAATTATAACAACTTGAGCACATGATTTATGTAATCTAGACCTGTCCAACCTTTTTTTTTTGGGTCAAAAATAGGAGGGGAGGGGGAGGGGCAAAACCCCACCCGCATAGCAGCCCTCACTGGGTCCCCCTTCCACCAGAAAATATTCGATGCGCGTCGCATGTTTCCGTGTGCCCTTTCCAATCTGTGAGAAACCCCACTGGGCCATCTACGTGTGAGTACGTCATCCCAGTACCACCTCAGTACTAATAGAAAGAAAGTATATTCACACAGAACTATCCGGGTGTGGAGCATGGGATCCTCTAATTTAATCGACGCCCGTGCGTTTCGAACCCGGACAACTCGGGTAGAATCCGCCCCCTTACCACTAGGTTACCACCTTGGTGGAACCTATCCAATCTTTTGCTACCGCTAAAGTTGATGCTTCTGGGTAAAGATGAGTCTATTCACCCCCTTAAAAGAGCTCAGCAATATTCGTGGACAAATTTGAGTCATTATGCATGCCATCTTTTTTATTCTCGGGTAATTAGAGTACAAGACAGGAAACTAACAGAGATATGCGTTGGGTGAAGACAACATAGTTTTTGGCAATGGTAGTTTAAGATTAGTATAGGACTGAACTAAATTGCAGAGATTTGAGATGAGCGCTCCTTATTTGATAATGCTAATTTAAGAGTAGAATACTAAATGCCGCGCATACAAGTTTGAACAAAAGGTGTGCCATTTACCAAAAGAATTAAAAAACAGAAGGTTGTGTCAATAGGGGCCAGTGACCTACCCTCTTCACCCAAACTATTGAGATTGGATCTATAATACAGGACCAATAACCTAATTACACTACAAGAAAAAGGACCTATCCCGATGCTTTCTTGGGGCTTTGGCGACGCTAATTAGCATCGGCTAAAATACCCCCGACGCAAAGCCAAGCGTCGGCAAAGCGTCGGATATACCAGTGTGGCAAAAGTTTTTGCCGACGCAGGAGTAAAGCGTCGGCAAAAACATGGCTTTACCGACGCTTATATAGCGTCGGCGATAAACCGACAGAGCGTTTTTTCCGACGCTTTTTTGCGTCGGCAATTCCTGATTTACCGAAACTTTCCCCGACGCTTTTAAGCGTCGGAAATTGATCAATTGCCGATGCTTTTGAAGCGTCGGCACAAGCGTGCCGGTGGTGCCACGACCTTTTTTACCGACGCTTAAAAGCGTCGGGAATTGTCTTTTTTTAAAAAAAATAAAACAATAATCAGTATTATAAAATACAAATTACAAAACATATATTATAACAATATGAACCTGTATTACATTGATACATTGACACAAATACTCAGATCATTCAAAATATGAATATTGATATATCTGATTAAAACTCTATGTTTTTAACTCATGTATCAGAAAAGCTGCCATACAAATTACAATGTACTCTAAAAAAGCAAATTACAATGTACTCTGAAAAATAAGAAACATATACATATCAAACTCATAAAAGATAATCTAGAATGCATCAGGGACGGGATTCAGCTCCATCATCATCATGTCTACAAGCGTTTGAAGAATCAGGAATCTACAAAAAAAAAAAGAGAGAAAATATAAAAGTTAGGAATAATGTGATACATTAACTCATATATCATAATTGATAATATGTAAAGTATTGAAATATAATAAAGTTAATTACCTGAGAAGGTAGAAATCGTTGTAATATGGATGTAATATTCGTAAGCTGAGACTGCAAATTTGCTTGGTTTTGCTTCAACTCTTCAATAGTTGCTTGAAGATGACGAACTTCTGCAGTGTTACTACCTTCTCTGGCATTTCTTATATATGTGCCCACTGAAGACAGCTGAGTGGGGGTAACTCCAACGCCGTAACCCCGCACTCGACCATAACGCTCTGAGCCCATCAATTCAGTAAGCACTTGAGCTTCAATATGATTGTTCGCGTCGGATGATGATGACCCCCCGACGCGCTCTGAAATAAGATTTGTTGCCCTATCCTATATCTCTCAAAAAAAAAATCAAATTAATGTATGCGAATAATAGAACCAAAAAAAAATACAGCACAAGTCAAAGATGAATACATACAACTATATCTCTTGACTCCTCCCGGACAAAGCTGCCATCTCGATGGGTGTGAGTCATCCTATAAAACTCCACCCTACCAGGCTCCCTCCCATTATCATCCACCTACAACAAAAAGTATATTTCACGAGTATACATGCTATATGATAGAATAATTTAAGATAAATTTAAAGAGTTTTAAAAAAACTTACGAATTCAGCTCTACGCCTCGCATAACTCATGGAGCCTGAAGTGTGAGGAACAGTCTGCGATGCTCGAGCAGCTCTACCAATATTGGAATATGTCTTCCCCGAAAAACAATAAACAATGTAATTTATACAATGTATAAATTTCTAATCTATAATAATATTAAATTCAATCTAAGGTATTGAAAAAATATACACAACCTGAGCTCTCTCGGAAAACCAGTAGTGGACAAGCTCCCTCCACTGATGAGAGATTACATCTGGAGGACAAACACGGGCCACCTCCTCTTCAGTCATGCCCTCGTGCTTCCAATCCGCCTTTAGCTTTGCCTTATATTCTTTCCATTTGCGGTTGACGGACTTCAGCACCCAATCATGGCTATTTGCAGGAAGGACAAACTTTGTCTACATCAAAGTCAAAAATGTTATATCAATGTTAAATCAAAAATAATTGAAAATAGTAAGCAACTTCAATTCTTTACCTCAATAATTCTAAGAAGCTCAATCTTATACGAAGGAAGCATTTCATTCCATTTCGTATAGTTGAGCGGACACAATTGTCCCTTCCGCGCAACTGATCCTAAAAAAGTGGATAAAATGCTTGCAGCATTCTTGATGGGCTGCCCCAGTTCGTTGCAATGGACGACAATCTTCTCATCCTCAGGTAGGCTCCATACGTCCCGTGCTCGAGTGGGCCCTCATGTTCTCCTCACTCTCCCCAGTCCATCTATAAAATAACAAGTCCATTAAAGGTAAATGATTTAAAATAGTTAGATTGTAAGAGAAATTAATATAAAAACTATAAATCAAATTACCCAGGACGTCCACGTCATCCGTGTCTGGACGATCTGCAGGTGGGGCATGCTCAGACTAGGACCCGGACTGAGTATGGGGCTCATCGGGCTGCTGGGAACGATCAGAAGTAGATCCCACGGATGTGTGCTGAAATTCAATATTTCTGAAACGTTTTCCTCGCGGCATATTGTAATCTAGTATGCACAAAAAAGAATCAATATTAGTTAAATATTAAAAGTACATTACTTTTAATATTCTTATAACTGCCACCATCCTCTTCTGAATTGAGAATATTTAAGATAGTCTTCTCAATTATATTTAAGATATTCTTATAAAGCAACAGATTTTAAATACATGACCAGTTCCCCAGCCTGCAACAATAATGAGTCACTAAGCACCTGTTGGAAGTTTGAAAAATTTAAATGTCGCATGCAAACCTTACTTGGAGCAGAGACCGACTGTCAATGCAAACACACGAGCATTATCCTGATACAGAATAGTAAGATATGGAGTTCTAATTGCAAACAGGAGCTATGAATCTGATGCCAAAAACATTTAGAGGTGAAGATAGGAAACACACTTAAAGCTGTTGATTTGCGGGAGAACTAATATACGATGAAACCAGAACTCATTGCACATATGTATGGGACAAACATAATATACCAGGGTTTCTGAACAATCTATGCGTGAGTAATGTTTATATATGATGCAGCATAACTAGTAGCAGTAAAAGAGATTGGGTGGCCACAGTTTGAATATCACACTAATAATCCAATCGCCTCCAGAATCCAAATGTAAAATCTGAATAGTATTTTCACAGCATGGAAGCAACTCTTGATAGAGAAAAATGCCTTCACTTGTCCATATTTAATACATAGCAATGGATATAAGTGTATAGCAGTAAAAGATGAATGAATAATGGGACTCATTTACTAGTAGTAATAAGGCTGTACAGATTTTCCGTCCGCCTCAACCATAACTCCACTATTTTGGGATTTTCTAAATTTTTCACGTTTTTTTGTATGAAATTTAAAACTATTTATAATGAACCCATCATATCTGTTGACAATATTGTTCGGACCTCGAGCAAGGACTATTAATTCATTGGAACAATGTCTCTCCATCATAGTCGGTACCTAAAAAAATTTAAGTCAGATAATAATTAATTTTCAAAGTTCCGATCGTAGAATATAATAAAAGACCTAATAGGATTCAACGTCTAACCTGTTTTAATAACCATTTAGGAAATAACTCAACCAACCATCTTTGCTCAATCCTGGGGGTAGGATGAATGTTATTGTTGGCGCTTCGTTGAGCCACTAAAAAATCTCTGCACGAGAAATAATTTATTTGTTTTGAATATTATATCTGATATGACAGTAAATTGTGATTTCTTATAACCATACTGACCTGCGATACTCGGATATTAAGTCACTGTGAAGTAAGATATAACGATGTGCCTGTGCCAATAATTTGTGATGAACTACAGTACTTTCAGCTTTCCCCACAAATCTTCCACCAGATGAGAACTTGTACTCCTCTGCATTATGTATAATATCGTAATTCCTTTGTGGTCGATTAAAAGCAGTTTCAACTCCTTCAAGGTATCTCGAGCAAAATGTCAAACACTCATCAGCAATATATCCCTCCGCAATCGATCCTTCGGGATAGGCTCGATTGCGTACATATTCCTTTAAGCGCACAAGATACCTTCAACAAAAAATTTTATGCTCAACATCAACATCGACGAAGATAATAGAATAAATATTCATATTAATAATAAATATGGACATTTGAGTTTAAGAATATCACCTCTCAATAGGATACATCCAACGATGGTGAACCGGTCCACCAAGTTTAGCTTCCCCAACCAAGTGAATGACTAGATGAACCATAATAGTAAAAAAAACCAGGAGGAAAGATCTTCTCCATATGGCACAGTGTTAGTGCAACATTAGACTCCAATTGATCAAGCTCCTTCGGATCAAGAACTTTGGAACATAATGCCTTAAAGAAGGATGATAACTGAGACACAATTGCAAGAACTTGTTTATGTGTTGATGATCTTAAAGCCAATGAAAAGATATCTTGCATCAAAATATGACCATCGTGACTTTTAAGATTCGTAAGTTTTCGCTCTTTAAGATTAACGCATCTTGAAATATTCGATGCATACCCATCTGGAACCTTCAGCTTTTTCAAAACCATTAGAAAAAGATCTTTCTCTGTAGTAGACATTGTGTAACATGCAGGAGGTATAAAATATTTATCATTGGGTTGTTCTTTCAGATGAAGCTCTTGTCTTATGCCCATGTCTTTCAAATCAAGACGCGCTTTCAAGTTGTCTTTAGTCTTTCCTTCAAGATTTAACATTGTTCCAATCAAGTTATCACACACATTCTTTTCTATATGCATGACATCAAGATTATGTCGAAGAAGATTATACTCCCAATAAGGTAATTCAAAAAAAATGCTCCTTTTTTTCCATAACTGCTTCTGTGTAAATACCGAGTTTGTGCCATCGTCATTTTCCTGTCCATAAACGCTGTCATCATTCTCGAAGTTGTCAGCGTCCTCAAAAACCTGTGTCATTGAGCTGCCAACATCCCCCCTTCCCCGCTTCTTTGAACTGTTGGATGCCTTACCAAGTATATAGTTAGTGCCATGAGTTTGTTTAAGAACTTCAGTTCCAGTTGGTGGAATAGGTGCAGATCGCAACTCTATGGTGCCATCAAACTAATAATTCTGATGTCGAAATGGATGATTTGCTTCTAACCATCTTCGATGACCCATATAACAAAATTTTCCTCCATGTTTTAACCAATATGAATGAGTTGAATCTCCACAAGAAGGGCATGCAATACGCCCCTTAGTGCTCCAACCGGATACATTAGCATATGCAGGAAAATCATTGATTGTCCAGATAAGAGCTGCACGCAATGTGAATGTTCGGCCAGTGAAAGCATCAAATGCATCAACACCCTGCCATAACTTTTTCAATTCATCTATTAAAGGCTCCAGAAAAATATCTATATCATTACCTGGGCTCTTATCACCGGGAATAACCATTGACAGAATGAGTGAAGACTGTTTCATACACATCCATGGTGGCAAATTATATGGAACCAAAACAACTGGCCAAGTGCTGTATGTAGAACTCATCGTTCGAAATGGATTAAATCCATCAGTTGCCAAACCCAGCCTTACACTGCAAACATCAGAAGCAAATTCGTAATGCCTATCATCAAATGCTTTCCATGCTAAACTATCCGCTGGATGTCTTAACATTCCATCCCTTGTACGTCCTTCATCATGCCATCTCATTAAGGAAGCCGTCTTTGATGATGCATACATCCTTTTCAATCTAGGTATGAGAGGAAAATATCTCAAAAATTTAGCTGAAATTTTTTTAGACTGTGCAGCATCCATTTCATTCGACAAATCATGCTCGTCTTCATTTTGTTTTTTCCATCGTGAAGACCCACATGTTCGGCACGAATCTTCATTAATATTATCACCACGATATAAAATACAGTCATTTGGACAACTATGTATCTTCTCATATCCAAGATTTAAGTCTTTTACTAATTTTTTGGCTTCATAAGAAGTTGACGGCAAAATAACACCTTCTGGAAATGCATCTTTTAATAATTGAAGAAGCATAGTAAAAGACTTTCCAGACCATCCATTCAAATATTTCAAATGGAATAAATGCACCATAAAAGAAATCTTCATAAAATTCTTACAACCCGGATATAGTTCTTTATCACAATCTTTCAGCAAGTTATGATACCGAGTTGTGTTATCTTCAGAGTCTATAGGTTCCTCAACATGTATAGATTCAGTAACGGTATGCTCATCACCTATTGGATCTCCTTCTTGCTCTCCACTAAAATCTGTTAAATTTCTAATATTATGTTCAAGAGCATCTCTGAGTAAGCCCCTCATATCATCTTCTACAACAGGATTTCTGTCTGTGTTACTAGATCCAACACTAGCAGTGTGTTCTATAATTAAGGGTTGGTTAGATGAAGACGACAATTTAGACTCTCCATGAAATATCCATTCTGCATAACCCTTCAGAAAATCATTCCATACCAAATGATCTTCAATAATTTGTGGAGCGATAGCATAACAATTTACATATTTTTGACATGGACAAAAAATATTCCCATTCATTTCAGATTTCTCAAAAGCAAATTTAACGAAATTCTGAACTCCATTCAAATATTCGGCACTGGATCTCGACTTATTTATCCAACTTTTGTCCATTCTATTAAAAAACTGATTGAACTGCAAGTAATATAAAAAAATATTAAACTAAATTAGGGTATGAATCACCAATACGAACTCATGGTACAAAAAGATCTTGGCAAATTTTAAACTAAAATTGGAAAGATCTAACCACAGATCTCTTACGGAATGACCGGTGATTGGATTGAATTCCTTTTTACGTGTCTATTATATCTATCAATTACAGCATGCTTCAAGTCTATTTTTTTTTATCTTTCCTTTTGTTTATTTAAGTTCGGATCTGTTTAATCAAATCTATTTTGGCTCCAATTTATGTGACAAATCTAACCATACATTTCCCATTAGATATTATGTGATAAATTTAACATTTGAGTTGTGGGATGTATTAGATGCATACCAAAAAAGTACCATTTCAATCTTGGTTACATCAACATTTGAAAAAATGCTAAGTTGGAACAGAGCAAAAAATTAGCTTCTGAAAGAAGATATACTAACGGTGCTCATCAGGACTCATCAGAAAAATTAGCTTCTGAAAGAAGATATACTAACAGAGCAAAAAATTAGCTTCTGAAAGAGCCAAAAAATACACAACTCATCAGGACATTATGGAATAACGGTGCTCTGTCTATGAATTCAGTAGCCTGCCATACAAAAAAGCTACAATGGTCAATGGCCTATCGAAAACAGAAATCCTGTTAAACATGCTTTCATATTCTCGGCTAGGACTTCTCAACATTAATCGCAAATCCAAGCTCAAAAAAGAGGAGTCTAGGCCATGGAAAAGGAAAGGAATGGAGGGGAAATAGAGAGAAGAAGATCCAAGAAATCTAGTCTAGAAATACTACTAGTCTACCATCCAAAATCCCTTTGCTTTCTCATCTACTGCTCAACGCCACTCTCTTCCATTGTTCATTGTTTTGCCTAACCCCAATAACAGGAAAATATGTATGAGGATCAAGACGGAGAGTATGAGGATCACTTACCTCAGACGACGGCGATGTCGACGACGACGGAGTAGCTAGGGCTCGCTCGGGATGGAGATGAGCTTGTCGGCGCACAGCTAGGCATCGACCGCAGAGGATGAGGAGACGGGGCCAGAAGAGAGTTAAAGACAAGAAGAAAACAAAGAGGAGGAGGAGGAGGAGAAGGAAGAGAAGGAGGAGTAGGAGGCTTACCTCAGACGACGGCAAGGTCGACGGCGGCGGAAGTAGCGGAGTCTTCGATCGCCGATCGGGGCTAGGGATGGAGGTGAGATTAGTTGAGGTGGAGGAGGAGGAGGAGGAGAGGGAGGTGGCTTACCTCAGAAGGAAGAGGTCGGACGGCAGCGGGGAAGTCGGCGCGCTCGCAGCTAGGGCTAGCAGATAGGAAATGAGGAGAGAGGGGCCGATCTAGGGCTCGCAGATAGGAAATCGAGGAGAGGGGGCCGATCGAGCGAGGGGTTGGGGTTTTCTAACGACGCTTATAAGCGTCGTTGTTTTCTTTAAAACTTATAACGACGCTTTAGAGCGTCGTTGTTTGTTTCGCTTTTCCAACGCTAACCCAAAGCGTCGGAAAAGGTTGGCGCTGAGCCAAACTTTACCGACGCTTTTCCCTAGCGTCGGAAAAAAGTCAGTCGCAAAACCAACATTTGTTGTAGTGTTAGCATCTACGGTGGTTCAAATTAACCTACCATCGTTATCAAAAAAGAAAAAAAAAAAAAACTGATTACCATCTAATACTTGCCCAGTTGACCTAGTATTTTTGGTTCCGCAATTGGATATGAAGTATTGAGTTATATGCGAAATTTTTATAAGCCAAGATCTTGATGATATTGGTAGGAGGACAACAAGATCAAGATGAATCAGAATCTTGGTTTATCTTGGTTATAGAGGGTAAAAATTTTGGAAGGAACAAGATCTCGGTCGATATCTAGGAGAGGTATTAAGAAACGACGATGTAGAGATATTCCGCTAATATCTTAGGACTAATATACCAAGGTTTTGGACGATATCTTAGAACAAGGACATCATAATCTCCGTCCATATCTTAGGAAGATCTCTACTGATATCTTAGGCTTCAGATATCGAGATCTCGACCAATTTCTTATAATTGAGATATGGAAATATTGGACGGTATCTTATGACTTGTATGGCCAATGGAATAATAAGTAGATCTAAAATCAATAATTATATCCAAATAGTGATCTTAAAATTTACATCTTAAAGAAAAAACTGAACCGATTCAATTTGATCAAGAATATCGCTGACCCATTTTGATCAAGAATACTGATTGAAGATAATGTATTGCCAATTCTACTTGCAAAGTGTGTAAGCGGGAATCTGCTATGGATTCCCTTCATACGAATTCATATGGATTTTCTTTTAAGAAAATCCCGAGACTAGTAGGGTGTTTAATTTGGACTTTGGTTATTCTCTTGCTGAGCAAGAGGCACCACACTATTCTTGTGTCATGTTTTCCTAGAACATACCTGATTATTTATGGGCAGCAGTTTGTCAGATATGGGATAGTTGATTATAAATATACACAATATTAATAATGTAATGTCCATTACTTTATATCTAAAAACATTGGCTCCAATGGGAAGGCGAACTTCCTATAACATGTGACACTACAGAAAAACCAACCTATCCCAGTGCTTTTTGCGACTTTTAGCGACGCTTACAAGCATTGGCTAAAATCCTGCTGATGGCAATGCGAAGCGTCGGCGCTACCGAAGTGGCAAAACTTTTTTCCGATGCAAGACGAAAATGTCAGCAAAAACTGGGATTTGCCGACACTTATAAAGCGTCGGCGAATAAGCTCGGTGAATACCCGACGGACAAATTCCTTATGGCTTTCCTCCTAGTTTTCCTCGACGCTTTAAAGCGTCGACAATTGCCGACGCTTCAAAGTGTCGGAAAATTCCGAATTTGCCGATGCTAATGTAAACGTTTGAAACGTCGGCATAGGCGTGCCGTTGGCTGTGCCACGACGCCTTTTACCGACGCTTAAAAGCGTCAGGAATTATATTTTTTTAAAAAAATAAAAATGCCAATTCATATTATAAAACATACATTATAACAATATGAACCTGTATTACCTCGACACATTGACACAACACTCAGATCATTCAAAATATGAATATTGTCATATCTGATTAAATTTACATAATAAGTTTAGAATTACAATGTACTCTGAAAAATAAGAAAACATATACATATTAAACTCCATAAAAAACAGTCTAGAAAGCATCAGGGACGGGATTCAGCTCCATCATCATCATCTCTACGAGCGTTTGAAGTATCAGGAATTTACAAAAAAAAAAGAAGAGAAAACTTAAAAGTTAGGAATAATGTGATACATTAACTCATATATTATAATTAATAATATGTAAAGTATTCAAATATATATAGTTATTTACCTGAGAAGGGAGAAATCGTTGTAATATAGATGAAATATTCGCAAGCTGAGACTGCAAATTTGCTTGGTTCTGCTTCAGCTCTTCAATAGTTGCTTGAAGATGACGAACTTCTGCAGTGCTACTACCTTCTCTGGCATTTCTTGTATACATGCCCATTGAAGACAACTGAGTGGGGGTAACTCCAACGCCGTAACCCCTCACTCGATCATAATGCTCTGGGCCCATCAATTCAGCGAGCACTTGAGCTTCAATATGACTGGTCACATCAGATGATGATGACTCCCTGACGCGCTTTGAAATAACATTTATTTTCCTATCCTATATCTCTCAAAAGAAAAGGTAAAATTAATGTATGCCAATAATAGAACAAAAAAAAAATACAGCACAAGTCAAAGATGAATACATACAACTATATCTCTTGACTCCTTCCGAACAAAGCTGCCATCTCGGTGGGTGTGAGTCATTTTTTAAAACTCATGAAACCTCTCTCTCTCACTCTCTCTCTTCAAAAGACTAAAAATGATAAAATCTCGTAAAGAGCCACCACAGATGCACCAATAAGAAGGGCAAGATTAACAAACTTCTGTATCAAACTTCAATACCATATCTAATGGTGGAGCATATATGCTCTTATCTATAAAAAAACTGTAAAAACCCTAATCCAATACCTGCTACGGATCCACAAAAACAAAAATCCAACAAAGGTTTCTTCCCAAATGATCAAATACAACAGGGATTCAATCAAACATACCAAGAATCTGACCAAACCGAACGAAAACAATATAATCGAAAAAGGAGAAGAACAATCATACCTTCAAGGCTCTCCCGATCGGTGCCGCAGAGAAGGAAGTAGGAGAGGAGGTTGCGCCGCAGAGGAGAGAGGAGGTCGCTTGGCGCTGGAGAGGAGGGAGAAGGACGGGACAAGGGTCGGGGCCGGAGAGAGGAGGAGAGGAGAGGAGGGTCGGCTATTAGGGCTTGATATATCGATCGAGGATGGAGGAGGGGGGCGGACGCGGGTTTGATGGAACGGTTTCAACGACGCGAATAAGGGTCGTCTTAGGTCAAGTCTACGACGATGCTAATAAGCGTCGTAGATTGCCGATGCTTTTAAAATGCGTCGGTTATTTTTGGTGCTATACGGAAAATTGCCGACGTTTGTAGAAAGCATCAGCAAAAAAGCGTCGTTAAAACCCCTTTTTCTGTAGTGGAGTTATACCATGTAGATAGGCTTGGACCCAACCAGACATAGCTCCAACCTATATATTTAGAAATTTAAAGGAAAAAATAGTAAATTCAAGTACTTAAGTTTAAATAACAAGATGTGAAATATAAGGATGTGATACATCCAACCTTACAATTTAAACATCCCGCCAAACTCACAACACACTACAATAATATATATAACCTTTTAGCAGAAAAAAATGTCACTAGAATTATCATAAGATTTGCTGCTAAAGAATTATCACGATGGAATAGTGGGAAAATTAATAGCTCCTATGGACGCTGTTGCTAAAAGTTTATCTATATGATTTAGTATTTTGATGCAAAAAAAGGATCTCAGTGTTAAAAAAATGTCTCTAGGAGAGAAATTTTTCAGAGGCCACATTTTTTCCACTGCAAGACTAGCTACATCTTTAATTTTGTAAAAGGTAATTATTTCCTCCGCTATATGCAAACTATTTTAATAGATATCGTCACTATAAAATCCATTCTAAAAGTATATTTTCTTGTAGTAATACTTTGCATTTTTCTCTTTTTTGTTTCAAGAAGTGCTTTGTTTATGAAATATTGAAAAACCTTTTAAACAAACATGCTAAGGATCCATATATAGTAGGTCCCCTCATCCTTTTCTCTATCCTGCAATCCAATGGCAAAAGCCCATATGATACCATATTAATGAATAAACAATGTTGTAGCTTCATCATTTTCATCTTTGTTTTAAAGTGCTTATATTGACATGTATTGGTTTAGCTTGTTGGTGACGCTTGCATCAATATAAATAGTCGACTTCTATCACATGAGAATATTAAGTCCTTCAAAACAACAATGCAATATAATTAGGGGTTGTTTAGATAATCCAACAGGATCAAACAAGATTTTCTACTATATATGTAGATTAGGCAACCCATTTAAGTATAGCCCATATCAATTGAGGCATGACTTTGTATAAAGATCTTGTAATATATATATATATATATATATATGGCCAAGTGTGGCTCAAAGCCTTGACCTTACTGGACTCAACAGAGTAGAGTTCTATTTGGGTCAAGACATATTAGATCAAGGCATGACCTTATATGAATATCTTAATAGCATATATATATATATATATATGGATTTTAAAATGGGCCAAGTATGGCTCAAAGCCTTGACCTGACTGGACTCAAGAGTTCTATTTGGGTCGATAAATTAGATCGAAGCATGATCTCGTATAAAGATCTTATAAATGGTCGATGCTTTTCTAATACTAGTCACCTGATTTCTCTATGTATGAGTCATAAAGAGTCAGAAGTATTGGGTGAGTTTAGATTGGATCACTTAGGGTCTGAGCCTTGCAAATTAGACTATTGTGTGCTAAAAATAAGTCAAAACAAATGATCCAAGCCGACCTGTGGGTAAGAGTAATTAACCATATATCGAATCAAGTAGGATGTGAGTCAACGTTCCTCATGCCGTTGCCCTAAACCGACCTAATCTGAACTCAATACAATGCAACCCATTCCGCCCCTGGGCTTTTCGGATAAAACACAAGTTACACAACCCTAGTCTTAAATCACCAGATATAATTTTGTTTGTTAGGTACTTGTATAATGCAACTTATAGCAGCATTTTTCCGAAACCTGTGGCAAATATCCAAAGCACGTCGTTCGATCATACGTTACTAAATTCATTACTATGCCCTCTAATGATTTTACAAGACTATATATGTCCAAAATACATAGTTCATACGGTACTAAATTCATTAGTTTGACCTATCATGACATCCGAGACTATAAGCTATGCTTTTTAAGGAAACCTCCACCACGTCCAAAATACATAGTTCATGCGTTACTAACTTCATTAATATGACCTGCCATATTTTGTAACGCCAAAGGCTACGACAAAATTTTGTAGTTGATATACATAATTTATGCGTTACTTCATTCATCGCTGAGCCGTTAAAATACAATAACTTCAGCATTTATTATTGTAACTCATCCATTGCTGCCCAACCGAGCAGGCTATAAATTGGAGGGAAGGAAGGTGGAACCACCGTGCAAGCCACAGCATTTAAGGACTATCATTTCTCAAACATGGCATTCTCACAGGCGCCGGCGACTATGGTTGCTGCCGGCGTCTCTTCCCATGTTCGGACGACAGAAGCAGCAGCAGCAACAGCAGCACCGAGCTGCTCATCCTTAAGAATCGGGGTTCGATACTATTCCTGGAGCGGGCGAAGATGGTGGTAGAGGCACGAAGGACAGCACTGATGGGTTGTCCATCATCACAAGCCGACGACGGAGCTAGTTGCATGGCTCGAGAAAGAGATGCGAGATATTCAAGAGAAGTCGTCGGGCCAGCAGGAGTACGAGGAGTCCACCAGGGTTCACTGCATGGGCTGTTGACCCATCTATCCCCCTCAGCTCGATCCTGCTTACCCATGACTTGATCCACCAGTGGCTCCTTGTTTCGGCCTCCAGTCTCTAGACCTCCTGGCGAACCCGTGTGCCAGTACTACATGAGGACAAGAGACTGTAAATATGGTTCCACATGTAAAGGACCATCATCCACCAGAGAAGAACGCACCAAAATTTAATTGTGTTGTTTGGTTGGTCCAGTTGTCTTCCCCTTCGCCCGGCATAAATTCTCTACTGTCACGATTCGATGGATAGCTATGACTCCATGGATCTTTATATCTACATGGTAATGTAACCTGATATCTATTTCAAAACCTATTTGTAAAGCATGCAAGCAGAATATCAATAGTGGAATCCTACGTTATGATTTTTGATATGGTTTGTTTTTTAGATTTTTATTGCGGTATAAAATTTTGATCGTGTCATTAGATGAGTTCTCTTGCTATCATTTTCTGTAATCTTTGCGTGTCATCTGTCTTATGATAGGCAGCGGCAACCCCAAAGTTATGCATCTATATGTTATGGATAGTTGATTGTCATTAAAGAACTTGTATTTAAAATTGTTGCTTTCTTGATGCGAGCAGAGAAGATTGCACTCTTCAATTTTTGAGCTCATGATGGAAAATTTGGGAAGCAAGGGATGACGAGATTCCTTTTTTTTTTTTTTTTTTTTTTTTTTTGATGTTCCACAGAGCCAGAAGCTCCAGCATATTCCACGCTTATATTTTTCATTTAATCCTCTTCTCCTGAGGGGCTGCACATTTGATATTTATCATATTCTCGAACCATTTGGTAAACTTAAAGAGATGATTTCTTTCAATTTAACAACATCTTTTCCCTTGTAAAATGCTTGGAGATGAGATAATGGAAATGGATCCGGATCCAGCAGCTTGCTTAATGTCCTCAGATAAGCCCCATTAGATTACACTAGTTTGGGCAATTCATGGTTAGGGATCGGATCAAGGGACAATTCAGCAACCATATGATGTTTATGGTGCTGCTTGTGCTGTTTGGACTAGTTCAGTTGTATCACTTATTTTTTGTTTTCCTCATGTATGCGTTATATATCCAAGTATTGCATTGAATAGGTACGTAACTAACATCGCATTTACCAGTGCAATTTGTTCACCCTCTCTGTGAGCTAAAAAGAGCTGATCAGTTTGCTAGCTAATAGGCGAAACTATACCATGGCAATTGCCAGGGCAATTTGTTCCCATCTCTATGAGTTAAAAGAGCTCAATTAGCGAGCTAATTATTATGATTTGTCCTTTACAGAAAAACATGTATAAGTGTTGAAATTACTGTACTCCCAGGGACTGGTGTGGTAGTTTGCTTATCAACCAGTTATCAACTAGTTATCTTTTAGCTGAAGTAGAACGTGAAAGCATTAATCACCAGTTTGCTGAGGTTTCCCTTGCTTGCAGGCTTGACATTAAGTTTAACATACACAGTATTTACATAATGCCCATTACTAACCTTTATTAGTTGTTCATCTGATTAAAACAATATTATCATAAAAACTAAAAAATCTTATCTCTATCAGTTAAAAATTTATTTTATTCGATCTGCTAATGTGACATAATCTAGTAAAGATGTTGCTTTACTGTTATTTCCATTTATGAAATAATGCGGGTAAACAATGTCCATTATTTTTGTTTAAATGGTAAATAAGGGGTCTACAAGTGGCTTGGATCGATCTCCATCAAAAATCCGACTCATATGCAACCGACTCCAATTAGTGGGTTAGGTTGATTTGTGCAGAATCCAATCAGTCTTACTTGGAATTTGGCCTAAGATTATCCATGATTTCATCCAACTGACTCCACCAGAAATATTGATTTATTATCCAACCCAATCACTATAACCTACCATAGTAGCTTTCAAGTTTAAAGTTGTAGCACATAACATTTTTTAAGTTTAAAAGTACTATATATATAGAACCAAATATAAGAATTGCTAAAAAATATGTAGTTTGCTTTAATACTAACAATTTCAAACACTACATGAAGAGTTTGAAGAGTTTTTTGTATTTTAATAAATATTATATTTTTATTTAGTATCTCTTGTTACTGTAAGGGCATGGTCCACTGATCGGCCAGCACTTGAATTGGGCCTGTGGGCCGACCTCAAGAGGCTAGCCTAGCCCTTCATGTGTTTTTGGTGATGAATCGGGAAAGGAGGACTCTGACTGGGAGTCTTCTTTCTCTCCATTTTCGATCACGATCCGCGATCGAAATAACTGAGTCCCAAGCCTAATCGAACATCGAAAGCTTGGATCTTTGCCTATTTAAGACTCCCCATCCTTCCCCTTTGAGATCCATCAAAGAATAGGGGTCATTTGCTCTCAATCTCAAGCTTTCTTCTCGAGAGTCTTCCTCCATTTTTCGCTAGGACAAGTCGCCAGAGAGCCTCGCCAGACCTAGGTACGAGCTCTCCATCATCTTCTCTTCATTCCTTTATATTTTGGGCTTCATTTTCTTGGATGTGAGCCGGCAAATGCCAGAGACCTTTCCAAAATATAGCACCTCTATTTCTATATTTTCCACCGAGTTTTGGCACTGCCGGGTTGCCGAGATTGGCTGGGGTTTGCGATCACCTAATGTCGCCATCGGGTAGGGCAGTCGGGTCATCGCAGCCGCCACAAGCTGCTATTGCTGGCAAGGGAAAAGGAAGAAGATGAAGATGGAAAGAAGGATTCTTCCCTCTTCTATGTTTTCTCTCTTCTCTCTCTCTTTCTCTCTCTTCTCTATACTTTCTATCTCTAGAAGATCCAAGAAACCCAAAATCAGGTCAAGTCGACCGAATCTACAAATTCGAGTGGATCCCTAAAAAGAGGCTCTGAACTGCCCTGGTGCTTGAGTCGCCTACTAGACTGATCACCTGGTCTTATCAAGTGTTCATAGAACCCACTGATAATGAACTATGTTAAACAACTTTGGCCTGATCGAGTCCATATCCTACGATTTATTGATCGAACGCTCAGACCCGACCCGCCCAGAATCATCGAACAATTGTCCTTATTTCTTATTATTTTAATTCAATTAAAATTATCAAACATAAATTAATTTTGCTTTTAATATTTTTATAGAATTAATTGAATTAGCTAGTGAAGTGTGACAGTGTAAGATGAAAGAGGTAAGCAGATCTTGCACTCCTTATTATCTTTCAAATTATCATATTTTTCTGCATAAAATTTTTTGTGGATATGTCATATTTTTTAAAATTATGAATTGGCATATGTATTATGAAAATCATGCTTTATTATGAAAAATAGTTCCATGAAAATAGCTTTGTTATGAAATATGAATATGATCATGCCATTTAGTAATTTTTTATCTATTTATATGTATGTTTTAAGAAAAAAGATATAAGTTTTCTAAAGGTTCTCAAATAGATATGTATAATCTCTAAAATTGGAAAAATTGACATCCGGAGCTATCATCCATATGAACATATGCCCTGCCAATGAGTATAAAGTTAGCATACAAATCATGAATCTATATCGATTACGAACACGGAGTCACGGGTCTAAAGTGACTGTAGCATGAATATCTGTGAGCAATATTTTGAACTATGATATAGCTAAATGGCAGAAGAATAATTTATGTATTTATTTGTAAAATGAACTTAGAGCTATATTTATGAATATGAATGATTTATGCATTATGACTTGTTTTATTATATTATCCAATTCTCGAATTCTAAGATCCAGCCCCATTCTACTGGAATTATCCAAACATACCCTTAGTTGCTGGCTATTTAGGAATTGATAATTGCTAGACATGATTCCAGTCATCTTAGAATTTTATAGAATTTAACCTACCAGTTATCATTCAGAAAGCAACCCATCAAGTATAGGTGGCATGAATCAATAATCGGTGATTTTTACGTGCGAATACATTTCCTATTACCTAATGTGAGTGAGTTGTTGTAACTTGCATATTTACGGTACTTGTTAGCTAACTATGACGTGAGCATGTGTCTAACATACATAGTTTTTTTGCGTTACTGGAATTCATCGCTATGGCCTAGCATGACCTATAAAACTATAACAATTACGTCATGACGCCTTTAATGAGATTAATATTTCTTCTTTGTCGTTCTTGTATTTCTTTTGTATAAAACAAGCACTCCTCCCAATGTTTTTGCTGCTCATGTCTTCCACTAGTATGTCTGGTGGTTGTTTCCATTGCAATAGATGTTACTATTGTGATATCCTCCATCTTTTGTTAGGCATGCTGCTAACTTTTACTAGTTCTTGGTCAATTTAGGAAGCAATTCTTTGGAATGGGTGGTTTAGGAAACATGAGAGGCCAGAGGTTAGGTAAGTTAATCTTATTTATGTATATTTTCTATATATAAATTGATGAAGTTTAATATCATTAATTTTTCTAATCATTAGTTTGCTAGTACATATTTTAACAGCATGCCAAGGTGTTATGTACACTTGATTTTGTATTAGATTTTCGAAAGCTTCCACATTTGCGTTGTGGTAGCAATAGCAACTCAACACATGAAAGAAGTAGAGTTCAATCCTATTCCCTCTCATTTAGAAGGAGATTATGGCAAGGATGAAAAAAAGGAGAATGCTCCAACTACAGGTAAATCTAGTGACCAAGGCATGATCGTTGATCATGTCCTTAGGAGATCCAGTTTGAGCCCCACAACCCTAGAAATCAATAGCATAGATATCATAAAATGAAATCCTAGAACAATAAAGGGGAGATGGAAAAATATTTTACTTCAAATCTACTTGTAGAATATGTAAGCAGAACATTTTTACCTTATTTTTTTGCATATATGTGTGTGTGTGTGTGTATGGTGTGTGCACGTATGTATATATATGTGTATGTGTGCGTATACCTTACTTTAAGTATTAAACTTCACTCTAAACTTTAACATACGTCATCTATCTAGAATAATTATTAATTCTTATATTTCAAAATATGCTCATTATCTTCTTAACTTGTTAAGCTTATAATTAAGTGTTCAACTAATAGTTAGGAAATTTTATGCTGGGTTCAATCTGCTTGGTATATAATACTTTTTAACACACGAGAGAAGTATTCAATCCTATTCGCCTATCATTTAGAAGGAGATTATGGCAAGGATGAAAACAAGAAGAATGCTCCAACTACAGGTAAATCTAGTGACCAAGGCCACGATTGTTGATCTTGTCCTTAGGAGATCCAGTTTGAGCCCCACAACCCTAGAAATCAATAGCATAGATATCATAAATGAAATCCTAGAACATAAAGGGAGATGGAAAAATATTTTACTTCAAATATACTTGTGAGATATGTAAGCAGAACATTTTTACCTTTTTTTTTGCATATATGTGTGTGTATGTGTTGTGTGTGTGTACCTTACTTTAAGTATATAACTTCACTCTAAAACTTTAACATACAGTCAATTTATCTAGAATAATTATTAATGCTTATATTTCAAAATATGCTCATTATCTGCTTAACTTGTTAAGCTTATAATTAAGTGTTCAACTACTAGTTAGGTACTTTTATCCTGGGTTCTATCTGCTTGGTATATAATATTTTTAACACACGAGAGAAGTATTCAACCCTATTCGCCTATCATTTAGAAGGAGATTGTGGCAAGGATGAAAACAAAGGAGAATGCTCAAACTACAGGTAAATCTAGTGACCAAGGCCACAATTGTTGATCATGTCCTTAGAAGATCTAGTTTGAGCCCCACAACCTAGAAATCAATAGCATAGATATCATAAAATGAAATCCTAGAACAATAAAGGGAGATGGAAAAATATTTTACTTCAAATCCACTTGTAGAATATATAGCAGAACATTTTTACCTGATTTTTTGCATATATATGTGTGTGTGTATGTGTGCATGTATGTATATATATATATTGTGTGTGTGTGGTGTTTGTGTGTATACCTTACTTTAAGTATATAAACTTCACTCTAAAACTTAACATAGAGTCAATCTATCTAGAATAATTATTAATGCTTATATTTCAAAATATGCTCATTATCCTCTTAACTTCTTAAGCTTATAATTAAGTGGTCAACTAATAGTTAGGCACTTTTATCCTGGGTTCGATCTCCTTGGTATATAATACTTTTTAAGATTTATTAGTGAACTATCATATGAAATACAAAATGCTAGGACATATGTATCTATCTATATATGCATATGTATCTATATGTATCTACACACACACACACACACACACACACACACACACACACACACACACACACACATATATATATATATATATATATACATATACATACATACATGCATGCATGCATGCAGACAGACAAACTATGCACATATATGTATATATGTATGTATGTATGCATGTATATATGTATGTCTGTGTGTGTGCGCGCGCATATATTTATCTATCTATCTATCTTTGTGTATGTGTGTGTGCGTGCGTGCGTGGATTTTAAATGGGCCAAGTATGACTCAATACCTTGACCCTACTTGAGAGTAAAGTTCTATTTGGGTCAAGACAAATTAGATTGAGACATGACCTTGTATAAGGATCTTAATCTCATGAATGGTTGGCTTTTCTAGTACTAGCCGTGTCATTCCTCTACGTATGAGCCATAAAGAGTTGGAAGGATCGGGTGAGTTTAGATTGACCACTCAGGGATTGAGCCTTGCGAATTAGACTAATGCGAGCTAGAAATGAGTCAAACCAAATGATCAAAGTCGACCTCAATATCGGATCAAATGGGTAAGGTTCTTACGTTGACCTCAACTAACTTGATCTGAACCTGATCCAATCCAACCATTGCTGGAGTCTTTTTTGACAAAAGCCACCACTAGTCTTAAATCGCTACACATAGCTATTGTTTGTTATTTAAACTATTATAATGCGACTAATGGCAAGATTCTTCTGAAACCTCCAGCATGTCCAAAATACATAATTCGACCGTTACTAAATTCATTACTATGAGGTGTAATGATTTAGAAGACTATGCATGTCCAAAATACATAATTCATACGCTGCTAAATTTGTTACAATGACCTGAAGACTATAATAGCTATGTTTTTCTGGAAACCTCGGGCACATGCCCAAAATACAGAATTCATGTGTTACTAAATTCATTAATATGACATGCCATGGTTTCCAAGACTAGCCCTCTGTTTGGTATGAATGATGGATTAGAGGAAGATGGACAGAGGAGGATGGATGAGGGAGATGATGGATGGAAGCTCCCTGAAACAAAAGGATGGATGAAAATAATTCTCTCCTCTTTTTGATATAGGAAGAATGAGGGAGAGGGGGGGGGGGGGGGGGGGGGAGGGGGGGGGGGGGGGGGGGGGGGGGGGGGGGGGGGTTAAATAATAATTTGTATATGATATTTTTACTAAACTACCCTTTAATAAAAAATATTCTTATTATCAATTTATAGCACATATTTATACTAAAGAAGTAGGGAAATATATAAACTTATAATTTTTATAATTTATAATTATATAAAAATTATATAAATATTTACTTTTAATTTGGTTTAATTTAAATATGAATTAATTTATTTATATATATTAATTATATAAATAACTAATTAATTTATAATTTAATTGAAATAGTTAATTGATTTTGTACTAATAGTTAAGTAGAAAATAGTAAATATAAATAGAAAATAGAAGACAATTATTTACTTATAATTATAGAAATTATTTATAATTATAAATATAAATTAGTAATAAAATTTAGTACTATAGGATTATAGTAGGTAAAGTAAATACTTATAAATAAAATGAAGGAGAAAATGAAGAAGTGTTAGGATTTGTCAAAAAATTAATAAGGGATAATTATGTCAATGTAGAAACCCTCCTCTTATATACTCCATCCATTCTTTCGTGTATTTTTTAATTTGGAAGGATGCAAATTGATGGCCAGAGTGGATGGGTTATCCTCCTTTTTTATTCCATTCTTTCTAAAATTTTTACTAAAAGTAGGTGATACCATCCTACATCCTTCCTCTCATGATCTCAAGCAAACACAGAGTAACAGTTATGACAAATTTTTGCAGCGTAATATACTTAATTTATGCGTTACTGAATTCATATCTAAGCTGTAAATTACAATAACTACAAGCATTTTATTATTGTAACTGATCAAAACTACCCAAACGAGCAGGCTATAAATTGAAGGGAAGGAAGGCGGACACATCGTGCAAGCCATAACATTCAAGGGCTATTATTTCTCGGAGACAGTCTCAGGATTATCCATCTCTCCGACATGGCCGTCTCACAGGCGCCGGCAGCAATGAACATCGTGCAAGCCATAACATTCAAGGGCTATTATTTCTCGGAGACAGTTCTCAGGATTATCCATCTCTCCGACATGGCCGTCTCACAGGCGCCGGCAGCAACCATTGCTGCCGGCGTTTCTTCCATGTTTGGACGACAGCAAGCACCAGCAAACAGCAGCAGACCGAGCTGCTCCTCTTTAAGAATCGGGGTTCGATACTATTCCTGGAGGGGCGAAGATGGTGGTAGAGGGACGAAAGGCAGCACTGATGGGTTGTCCATCATCACAGGCCGACGACGAGCTACTCGCATGGCTCGAGAAAGAGCTGCGGGAGATTCAAGAGAAGTCGTCGAGCCAGCAGGAGTTCGAGGAGTCCACCAGGGCCCAGGTATCTCCTTCAGCTCCTGCCTATCCGGGACTTCATCCACGTGGCTTTCTTCTTTCGACCTCGAGTCTCTAGACCTCCAAGTAGAGCAGTCGGAAAGGGCTCGTTTTAAAGTCCGGGCGAACTCCTATGCCAGTACATGAGGACAGGAGACTGTAATATGGTGACCATCATCCCCCCCGGAGAGGAACACACCAAAAGCAAATGTGTTGGTCAGCTCCAGTGGTTTTCCTCTTCGCCCGGCATAAATTATGCATCTACCATCACGATTCAGAAGATAGGATAGCTATGATTCTGCGCATCTTTATATCTACATGGTAGTGTAACCTGATATCTATTTCAAAACCTCTTTGTAAAGTGCAAGCAGAATATCAATAGTGGAATCCTTTTTTCCGAATTTTGATAAGGATTTTTGTTTTTTTCACATTTTTATTGCGGCATAAAATTAATTTTGATCAGCGTCATAATGTGTGCAGAAAAGATTAACTGTGTTTCCGAGAGGATTTAAACTGTGTGCAGGCTAGATTAAGTGTGTTCCAAGCTTATTTAACTATGTGTCCGAAATGATTTAACTGTGTACCAGGCTAGATTAAATGTGTTCCAAGCTTATTTAACTATGTGCCAGATGATTTAACTATATGCCACGCTAGATTAAAGTGTTCTAAACTTATTTAACTGTGTGCCGAGATAATTTAACTTTATTTTTCTTTCTTTTCTTTCTTTCTTTTCTTTTCTTCCTTTCTTTTTTATTTCTTCTATTTCTCTTCTCGTGAGGCCGGGGCGCAAAAGGAGGCCAGGCCGTGGTAGCGCAGGAGAAGGCCCGATGTGGCTGCGTCCGCTTTATTTATTTATTTATTATTTATTTTATTATAATATATTATTTTATTATTATTCGTTCATCCATATATATATATATATATATAATGTGTGTGTTGTGTATTTAATTAATTTTCTTTTCTTCTTTTTTTCCTCTTTTCTTTTTATTTTATTTTATTTTCTTCTTTTTCTTTCCTTTTCTTTCTTTTTTTTCCTTTTATTTTCTTTTTTTCCTTCTTTTCTTTTTTCTTTTTTATTTTCCCCTCTGTGAAGCCGGCAGCGCTAGAAGGGGTCGAGCCATGGCAACCGTGGGAGGGGGCCCGGCTGCAACCACTTTACCTATTTATTTACTTATTATTTTATTTCATTACAATATATTATTATTTATTTATTTATTTATTTATTTATTTATTCATTTATTCATATGTACATATAATATATATGTATTATTTAAGCATTTATATTTATTTATTTTCTTCTTTCTTTTTTTTCCTTCTTTTTTTTCTTTTCTTTTCTTCTTTTTTCTTTCCTTTTCTTCTTTTTTTTTTCTTTTTCCATTCTCCTTCTTCTCTTCTTCCATTCTCCTTCTCTCTTCTTCCTTCTCCTCCCGCGATACAGCAGCGCCGGAAGGGGTCGGGCCATGACGGCCGCAGAGGGGGCCAAGCCACGCCGACGACGCCGGCGGCGCTTGCAACATCCACGGCAGCTGTGGCTGCCAGCGGCTCCTCTTCTTCGGCACCTCCCATCGTGGGGGCGGGGGCATTCCCGGCAGCGTGGAAGGGCGCAGGGTCGGTGGCGAGCATAGGAGGGCGCTTGGGATGGGGCGGGCCGGGGCCGGCGGTGGGCACAGGAGGGTGCTCGGGAGGGGGCTGGCTGTGGCCGGCGGCGGCTTTTTCTTCCCTTCTTTTGTGGGAATGGAGAAGCGGGGGCATTTATTCTCAATTTGGAATGTTAAAATATATATGGACCAGTTGTTAAACAACCGGTCAATAGGGATTAACATTAAAAACTGGTCAAAAATGGACCGGTCATTAGTTTTCCCAGAAAAAAAGACTATAGCCCTGAGCATCCAAGTGGGCCGATGCCACTTTTCGATGAAAATCTCAAAAATATAAAAATAATTTAAAAAAGTTAGAATTTAATCAAGATCTGATGGAAAGAAGAGGGCTTTGAAAGCCGCCGAGGCTAAAGTCTCGGCTATCCCCAAATGAGGCAAGAGCAACAGAGGATCTGCAAGCGATGATGACGACCACAGGATAGCGGAAGAGATGACGACAGTAAGGTTACGTGATCGGTGGCTTTGATACCATGTTCGAAAAAAGGAGAATGAGAGAGAAATTGTATTTCTTTCCGTCCATTATAATGTACAAAGAGCAGCCTTTATATAGACTAGGAGGCTAACAAAGTTAGTGTGGCCGACTAAGTTTGGCGTAATTAATCACAAATCAATCAAGATGAATTTGGTAAGGCCAACTAAGTTTGACATAATAATTATAAATCAATCATGATCCTAATGAATCATATAATTTTACACAATTTGTTGTGTCGGCATTGGGACCACCGACAAGATTGATTTTTTTTTTCCTCTTGAAA